>NC_054482.1:97263188-97572649 GCF_017639515.1 Carcharodon carcharias | reverse complement strand
TCAAAAACTCATCACAACACAATCAAAAACTCATCGCAAAATCTCCAAACAGTCATCACAACACCTGCAACAAGTCATCATAACACCTTGAAAGACGCATCACAAACCTCGAAATCAGATCACAACAACTTCAAAAGCTCACATAACATCTCCAAAAACACATCAAAATGCTTACAAAAATTCATCACAACACATTCTAAAATGCATCAAAACACGTCGAACGGCTGATTACAGCATCTCAAAATATTCGTCACAACACCAAAAATTCATCACAACAGCTCCAAAGGCACATCACAAAGTCTTCAAAATCTCTGCATAACACCATCAAATCTCAATGATACAACATCAAAAAACCAATCACACTGCAAAAACTCATCATAACAACTTCAAAAACGCAACACAACACCTTCAGAAACTCATAGCCACCACTTCAAAAATACATCACAACTCCAAAAACACATCACAACTTGTCCAAATCATAAGAACAACGCCACAACTCATCTCAACACAATCAATTCGCATCACATTACAGAAAACTAATCACAACACAAAGACAGCAAGACAACACCTTAAAGAACTGATCAAGACACCTTAGAAAACTGATCACAACACCTCTAAAAGCTCAACACAACATCGTCAAACACTCTTCACAAAACCTACAAAAATTCATCACAGCTCTTCCAAAAACTGATCACATCTTCAAAAACGCATCACAACACTTCCAAAAAATCATTACAACACCTTCAAAAACTCATCACATCATGAAAAACTCATCACAACATCTTCAAAAACTCATCGCAAAATCTCCAAACACTCATCACAACACCTCCAAAAACTCATCACAACACCTTCAAGGACACATCACAACCTTCGAAAGCAGATCACGACATCAAAAACACCTACTAACACATCCAAAACCTCATCACAATACTTCCAAAAATTCATCAAAACACATTCTAAAACTCAGCACAAAACATCGAAAAGCTGATTCCAACATCTCCAAAAATTCATCACAAAACCAAAAATTCATTGCAACACCTCCAAAGGAATATAACAACGTCTCCAAAAAACTCACCACAACACCATCAAAAACTCATGACAATATCTTCAAAATCTCATCACAACACTTTCACAAACTCATCACAACACATTCTAAAACTTATCACAGCACATCCAAAGGCTGATTGCAACATCTCCAAAAATTCAAAACAGCACCAAAAATGCATTAAAACACCTGCAAAGACACATCACAACGTCTGCCAAATCTCAGCACAACACCTTCAAAATCACATCACAACACTTCCAAAAACTGGTCACAGCGCCATCAAAACCCATCACACAGCTTCCAAAAACTCATCATAACACCTTCAAAAATTCATCACAACACAATCAAAAACTCATCTCAAAATCTCCAGTCATCACAACACCTGCAACAAGTCATCATAACACCTTGAAAGACGCATCACAATCCTTCAAAATCAGATCACAACAACTTCAAAAGCTCACAATAACATCTCCAAAAACACATCAAAATGCTTACAAAAATTCATCACAACACATTCTAAAATGCATCAAAACACATGGAACGGCTGATTACAGCATCTCAAAATATTCGTCACAACACCAAAAATTCATCACAACAGCTCCAAAGGCACATCACAAAGTCTTCAAAATCTCTGCATAACACCATCAAATCTCAATGATACAACATCAAAAACCAATCACACTTGCAAAAACTCATCATAACAACTTCAAAACGCAACACAACACCTTCAGAAACTCATAGCCACCACTTCAAAAATACATCACAACTCCAAAAACACATCACAACTTGTCCAAATCATAAGAACACCGCCACAAACTCATCTCAACACAATCAATTCGCATCACATTACAGAAAACTAATCACAACACAAAGACATCATCACAACACCTTAAGGAACTGATCATGACACCTTAGAAAACTGATCACAACACCTCTAAAAGCTCAACACAACATCGTCAAACAACTCTTCACAAAACCTTCAAAATTCATCACAGCTCTTCCAAAAACTGATCACATCTTCAAAAACGCATCACAACACTTCCAAAAAATCATTACAACCCCTTCAAAAAATCATCACATCATGAAAAACTCATCACAACACCTTCAAAAAATCATCGCAAAATATCCAAAACACTCATCACAACACCTCCAAAAATTCATCACAACACCTTCAAGGACACATCACAACCTTCGAATGCAGATCACATCTTCAAACCTCCTACTAACACATCCAAAATATCATCACAACACTTCCACAAACTCATCACAATACATTTTGAAACTCATCACAGCAGATCCAAAGGCTGATTCCAACTTCTCCAAAAATTCATCACAAAACCAATAATTCATTACAACACCTCCAAGGAAATATAACAGCGTCTCCAAACAATCAGCACAACACAACCAAAACCTCATCACAACATCTTCAAAATCACATATCAACACTTCCACAAACTCATCACAACACATTCTAAAACTCATCACTGCACATCCAAAGGCTCATTCCAACATCTCCAAACATTCATCACAACACCAAATTGCATTACAACACCTCCTAAGGCACATCACAACTTCTCCAAAATACAGCGCAACACCTTCACAATCTCATCACAGCACTTCCAAAAACCATTCACAGCACCTTCAAAACCCATCACAACAGCTTCCAAAAGCTCATCATAACACCTTCAAAAACTCATCACAACACAATCCAAAAACTCATCGCAAAATCTCCAAACAGTCATCACAACACCTGCAACAAGTCATCATAACACCTTGAAAGACGCATCACAAACCTTCGAAATCAGATCACAACAACTCTCAAAGCTCACAATAACATCTCCAAAAACACATCAAAATCGCTTACAAAAACTTCATCACAACACATTCTAAAATGCATCAAAACACGTCGAACGGCTGATTACAGCATCTCAAAATATTCGTCACAACACCAAAATCATCACAACAGCTCCAAAGGCCACATCACAAAGTCTTCAAAATCTCTGCATAACACCATCAAATCTCAATGATACAACATCAAAAACCAATCACACTTGCAAAAACTCATCAGAACAACTTCAAAAACGGATCTCAACACCTTCAGAAACTCATAGCCACCACTTCAAAAATACATCACAACTCCAAAAACACATCACAACTTGTCCAAATCATAAGAACAACACCACAAACTCATCTCAACACAATCAATTCCGGCATCACATTACAGAAAACTAATCACAACACAAAGAAATCATCACACACACTTAAGGAACTGATCATAACACCTTAGAAAACTGATACAACACCTCTAAAAGCTCAACACAACATCGTCAACACTCTTCACAAACCTTCAAAAATTCATCACAGCTCTTCCAAAAACTGATCACATCTTCAAAAACGCATCACAACATTCAAATAATCCATTACAACACCTTCAAAACTCATCACATCATTCACAAATTTATCACAACACAATCAAAACTCATCGCAAAATCTCCAAACAGTCATCACAACACCTGCAACAAAGTCATCATAACAACCTTGAAAGACGCATCACAAACTTTCGAAATCAGATCACAACAACTTCAAAAGCTCACAATAACATCTCCAAAAACACATCAAAATGCTTACAAAAATTCATCACAACACATTCTAAAATGCATCACACCACATCGAACGGCTGATTACAGCATCTCAAAATATTCGTCACAACACCAAAAATTGATCACAACACCTCCAAAGGCACATCACAAAGTCTTCAAAATCTCAGCTTAACACCTTCAAAATCTCAATGCAACAACATCAAAAAAACTATCACACTTGGAATAACTCATCTTAACAACTTCAAAAACGCAACACAAACACCTCAGAAACTCATAGCCACCACTTCAAAAATACATCACAACTCCAAAAACACATCACAACTGTCCAAATCATAAGAACAACGCCACAAAACTCTCTCAACACAATCAATTCGCATCACATTACAGAAAACTAATCACAACACAAGAAATCATCACAACACTTAAGGAACTGATCATAACACCTTAGAAAACTGATCACAACACCTCTAAAAGCTCAACACAAACATCGTCAAACACTCTTCACAAAACCTTCAAAATTCATCACAGCTCTTCCAAAAACTGACACATCTTCAAAAACGCATCACAACACTTCCAAAAAATCATTACAACACCTTCAAAAACTCATCACATCATGAAAAACTCATCACAACACTTCAAAAAATCATCGCAAAATATCCAAACACTCATCACAACACCTCCAAAAATCATCACAACACCTTCAAGGACACATCACAACCTTCGAATGCAGACACACCTTCAAACCTCCTACTAACACATCCAAAACCTCATCACAATACATCCAAAAATTCATCAAAACACATTCTTAAACTCAGCACAAAACATCGAAAAGCTGATTCCAACATCTCCAAAAATTCATCACATAACCAAAAATTCATTGCACACCTCCAAAGGAATATCACAACGTCTCCAAAAACTCAACACAACACCATCAAAAACTCATCAGAACATCTTCAAAATCTCATCACAACACTTCAACAAACTCATCACGACACATTCTGAAACTCATCACAGCCGATCCAAAGGCTGATTCCAACATCTCCAAAAATTCATCATGACACTAAAAAAGCATTACAACACCACCAAAGGCACATCACAACTTCTCCAAAATTCAGCACAACACCTTCAAAACCTGATCACAACACTTCCCAAAACCGTTCACAGCACCTTCAAAACCCATCACACAGCTTCTAAAAGCTCATCATAACACCTTCAAAAACTCATCACAACACAGTCAAAAACTCATCGCAAAATCTCCAACAGTCATCACAACACCTGCAACAAGTCATCATAACACCTTGAAAGACGCATCAAAAACCTTCGAAATCAGATCACAACAACTTCAAAAGCTCACAATAACATCTCCAAAAACACATCAAAATGCTTACAAAAACTCATCACAACACATTCTAAAATGCATCACAACACGATCGAACGGCTGATTACAGCATCTCAAATATTCGTCACAACACCAAAAATTCATCACAACAGCTCCAAAGGCACATCACAAAGTCTTCAAAATCTCTGCATACACCATCAAATCTCAATGATACAACATCCAAAACCAATCACACTTGCAAACAACTCATCATAACAACCTTCAAAACGCAACACAACACCTTCAGAAACTCATAGCCACCACTTCAAAAATACATCACAACTCCCAAGAACACATCACAACGTGTCCAAATCATAAGAACAGCGCCACAAACTCATCTCAACACAATCAAATCTCATCACATTACAGAAAACTAATCACAACACAAAGACATCATCACAACACCTTAAGGAACTGATCATGACACCTTAGAAAACTGATCACAACACCTCTAAAAGCTCAACACAACATCGTCAAACACTCTTCACAAAACCTTCAAAAATTCATCACAGCTCTTCCAAAAACTGATCACATCTTCAAAAACGCATCACAACACTTCCAAAAAATCATTACAACACCTTCAAAACTCATCACATCATGAAAAACTCATCACAACACCTTCAAAAAATCATCGCAAAGTTTCAAAACACTCATCGCAACACCTCCAAAAACTCATCACAACACCTTCAAGGACACATCACAACCTTCGAATGCAGATCACACCTTCAAACCTCCTACTAACACATCCAAAACCTCATCACAATACTTCCAAAAATTCATCACAACACATTCTAAAACTCATCACAACACATCGAAAAGCTGATTCCAACATCTCCAAAATTCATCACAAAAACAAAAATTCATTACAACACCTCCAAAGGAATTTAACAACGTCTCCAAAATCTCAACACAACACCTCCAAAAACACATCACAACGCCTTCAAAATCTCATCACAACACTTCCATAAATGCATCACAACACATTCTAAACTCATCCAAATGCCAGATTCCAACATCTCCAAAAAATTCATCACAACACCAAAATTGCATTACAACACCTCCAAAGGCACATCACAACTTCTCCAAAATTCAGCACAACACCTTCAAAATCTCATCACAACACTGTACAAAACCATTCACAGCACCTTCAAAACCCCTCACACGCTTCCAAATCCTCAGTCATAACACCATCAAAAACTCATCACAACACAGTCAAAAACTCATCGCAAAATCTCCAAACAGTCATCACAACACCTGCAACAAGCCACCATAACACCTTGAAAGACGCATCACAAACCTTCGAAATCAGATCACAACAACTTCAAAAGCTCACAATAACATCTCCAAAAACACATCAAAATTCTTTCAAAAATTCATCACAACACATTCTAAAATGCATCAAAGCACATCGAACGGCTGATTACAGCATCTCAAAATATTCGTCACAACACCAAAAATTCATCACAACAGCTCCAAAGGCACATCACAAAGTCTTCAAAATCTCTGCATAACACCATCAAATCTCAATGATACAACATCAAAAACCAATCACACTTGCAACAACTCATCATAACAACTTCAAAAACGCAACACAACACCTTCAGAAACTCATAGCCACCACTTCAAAAATACATCACAACTCCAAAAACACATCACAACTTGTCCAAATCATAAGAACAACGCCACAAACTCATCTCAACACCATCAGATCTCATCACATTACAGAAAACTAATCACAACACAAAGACATCATCACAGCAGCTTAAGGAACTGATCATGACACCTTAGAAAACTGATCACAACACCTCTAAAAGCTCAACACAACATCGCCAAACACTCTTCACAAAACCTTCAAAAATTCATCACAGCTCTTCCAAAAACTGATCACATCTTCAAAAACGCATCACAACACTTCCAAAAAATCATTACAACACCTTCAAAAACTCATCACATCATGAAAAACTCATCACAACACCTTCAAAAAATCATCGCAAAATATCTAAACACTCATCACAACACCTCCAAAGACTCATCACAACACCTTCAAGGACACATCACAACCTTCGAATGCAAATCACACCTTCAAACCTCCTACTAACACATCCAAAACCTCATCACAATACTTCCAAAAATTCATCAAAACACATTCTTAAACTCAGCACAAAACATCGAAAAGCTGATTCCAACATCTCCAAAAATTCATCACAAAACCAAAAATTCATTGCAACACCTCCAAAGGAACTTAACAACATCTCCAAAAACTCAACACAACACCAGAAAAACCTCATCACAACTTCTTCAAAATCTCATCACAACACTTCCAAAACTGCATCACAACACATTCTAAAACTCATCCAAATGCTGATTCCAACATCTCCAAAAATTCATCACAACACCAAAATTGCATTACAACACCTCCAAAGGCACATCACAACTTCTCCAAAATTCAGCACAACACCTTCAAAATCTCATCACAACACTTCCAAAAACCATTCACAGCACCTTCAAAACCCATCACACAGCTTCCAAAACCTCATCATAACACCTTCAAAAACTCATCACAACACAGTCAAAAACTCATCGCAAAATCTCCAAACAGTCATCACAACACCTGCAACAAGTCATCATAACACTTTGAAAGAGGCAACACAAACCTTCGAAATCAGATCACAACAACTTCAAAGCTCACAATAACATCTCCAAAAACACATCAAAATGCTTCCAAAAAGTCATCACAACACATTCTAAAATGCATCAAAACACGTCGAACGGCTGATTACAGCATCTCAAAATATTCGTCACAACACCAAAAAATCATCACAACAGCTCCAAAGGCACATCACAAAGTCATCAAATTCTCTGCATAACACGATCAAATCTAAATGATACAACATCAAAAACCAATCACACTTGCAAAAACTCTTCATAACAACTTCAAAAACACAACACAACACCGTCAAAAACTCATAGCCACCACTTCAAAAATACATCACAACTCCAAAAACACATCACAACTTGTCCAAATCATAAGAACAACGCCACAAACTCATCTCAACACAATCAATTCTCATCACATTACAGAAAACTAATCACAACACAAAGACATCATCACAACAGCTTCAGGAACTGATCATGACACCTTAGAAAACTGATCACAACACCTCTAAAAGCTCAACACAACATCGTCAAACAATCTTCACAAAACCTTCAAAAATTCATCACAGCTCTTCCAAAAACTGATCACATCTTCAAAAACGCATCACAACACTTCGAAAAACCACTCACAGCACCTTCGAAACCCATCGCACAGCTTCCAAAGACTCATCATACCACCTTCAAAAACTCATCGCAAAATCTCCAAACAGTCATCACAACACCTGCAACAAGTCATCATAACACCTTGAAAGACACATCACAAACCTTCGAAATCAGATCACAACAACTTCAAAAGCTCACAATAACATCTCCAAAAACACATCAAAATGCTTCCAAAAAATCATCACAACACATTCTAAAATGCATCAAAACACGTCGAACGGCTGATTACAGCATCTCAAAATATTCGTCACAACACCAAAAATTCATCACAACAGCTCCAAAGGCACATCACAAAGTCTTCAAAATCTCTGCATAACACCATCAAATCTCAATGATACAACATCAAAAACCAATCACACTTGCAAAAACTCATCATAACAACTTCAAAAACGCAACACAACACCTTCAGAAACTCATAGCCACCACTTCAAAAATACATCACAACTCCAAAACACATCACAACTTGTCCAAATCATAAGAACAACGCCACAAACCCATCTCAACACAATCAATTCTCATCACATTACAGAAAACTAATCACAACACAAAGACATCATCACAACACCTTAAGGAACTGATCATGACACCTTAGAAAACTGATCACAACACCGCTAAAAGCTCAACACAACATCGTCAAACACTCTTCACAAAACCTTCAAAAATTCATCACAGCTCTTCCAAAAACTGATCACATCTTCAAAAACGCATCACAACACTTCCAAAAAGTCATTACAACACCTTCAAAAACTCATCACATCATGAAAAACTCATCACAACACCTTCAAAAAATCATCGCAAAGTTTCAAAACACTCATCGCAACACCTCCAAAAACTCATCACAACACCTTCAAGGACACATCACAACCTTCGAATGCAGATCACACCTTCAAACCTCCTACTAACACATCCAAAACCACATCACAATACTTCCAAAAATTCATCAAAACACATTCTTAAACTCAGCACAAAACATCGAAAAGCTGATTCCAACATCTCCAAAAATTCATCACAAAACCAAAAATTCATTGCAACACCTCCAAAGGAATTTAACAACGTCTCCAAAAACTCAACACAACACCAGAAAAAACTCATCACAACTTCTTCAAAATCTCATCACAACACTTCCACAAATGTATCACAACACATTCTAAAACTCATCCAAATGCAGATTCCAACATCTCCAAAAATTCATCACAACACCAAAATTGCATTACAACACCTCCAAAGGCACATCACAACTTCTCCAAAATTCAGCACAACACCTTCAAAATCTCATCACAACACTTACAAAAACCATTCACAGCACCTTCAAAACCCATCACACAGCTTCCAAATCCTCATCATAACACCTTCAAAAACTCATCACAACACAGGCAAAAACTCATCGCAAAATCTCCAAACAGTCATCACAAAACCTGCAACAAGTCATCATACCACCTTGAAAGATGCATCACAAACCGTGGAAATCAGATCACAACAACTTCAAAAGCTCACAATAACATCTCCAAAAACACATCAAAATTCTTTCAAAAATTCATCACAACACATTCGAAAATGCATCAAAGCACATCGAACGGCTGATTACAGCATCTCAAAATATTCGTCACAACACCAAAAATTCATCACAACAGCTCCAAAGGCACCTCACAAAGTCTTCCAAATCTCTGCATAACACCATCAAATCTCAATGATACAACATCAAAAACCAATCACACTTGCAACAACTCATCATAACAACTTCAAAAACGCAACACAACACCTTCAGCAACTCATAGCCACAACTTCAAAAATACATCACAACTCCAAAAACACATCACAACTTGTCCAAATCATAAGAACAACGCCACAAACTCATCTCAACACCATCAGATCTCATCACATTACAGAAAACTAATCACAACACAAAGACATCATCACAGCAGCTTAAGGAACTGATCATGACACCTTAGAAAACTGATCACAACACCTCTAAAAGCTCAACACAACATCGCCAAACACTCTTCACAAAACCTTCAAAAATTCATCACAGCTCTTCCAAAAACTGATCACATCTTCAAAAACGCATCACAACACTTCCAAAAAATCATTACAACACCTTCAAAAACTCATCACATCATGAAAAACTCATCACAACACCTTCAAAAAATCATCGCAAAATATCCAAACACTCATCACAACACCTTCAAGGACACATCACAACCTTCGAATGCAGATCACACCTTCAAACCTCCTACTAACACATCCAAAACCTCATCACAATACTTCCAAAAATTCATCAAAACACATTCTTAAACTCAGCACAAAACATCGAAAAGCTGATTCCAACATCTCCAAAAATTCATCACAAAACCAAAAATTCATTGCAACACCTCCAAAGGAATTTAACAACGTCTCCAAAAACTCAACACAACACCAGAAAAAACTCATCACAACTTCTTCAAAATCTCATCACAACACTTCCACAAATGCATCACAACACATTCTAAAACTCATCCAAATGCAGATTCCAACATCTCCAAAAATTCATCACAACACCAAAATTGCATTACAACACCTCCAAAGGCACATCACAACTTCTCCAGAATTCAGCACAACACCTTCAAAATCTCATCACAACACTTCCAAAAACCATTCACAGCACCTTCAAAACCCATCACACAGCTTCCAAATCCTCATCATAACACCTTCAAAAACTCATCACAACACAGTCAAAAACTCATCGCAAAATCTCCAAACAGTCATCACAACACCTGCAACAAGTCATCATAACACCTTGAAAGACGCATCACAAACCTTCGAAATCAGATCACAACAACTTCAAAAGCTCACAATAACATCTCCAAAAACACATCAAAATGCTTTAAAAAAATTCATCACAACACATTCTAAAATGCATCAAAACACATCGAACGGCTGATTACAGCATCTCAAAATATTCGTCACAACACCAAAAATTCATCACAACAGCTCCAAAGGCACATCACAAAGTCTTCAAAATCTCTGCATAACACTATCAAATCTCAATGATACAACATCAAAAACCAATCACACTTGCAAAAACTCATCATAACAACTTCAAAAACGCAACACAACACCTTCAGAAACTCATAGCCACCACTTCAACAATACATCACAACTCCAAAAACACATCACAACTTGTCCAAATCATAAGAACAACGCCACAAACCCATCTCAACACAATCAATTCTCATCACATTACAGAAAACTAATCACAACACAAAGAAATCATCACAACACCTTAAGGAACTGATCATGACACCTTAGAAAACTTATCACAACACCTCTAAAAGCTCAACACAACATCGTCACTCTTCACAAAAACTTCAAAAATTCATCACAGCTCTTCCAAAAACTGATCACATCTTCAAAAACACATCACAACAATTCAAAGGACCATTCACAGCACCTTCAAAATCCATCACACAGCTTCCAAAAACTTATCATAACACCTTCAAAAACTCATCACAACACAGTCAAAAACTCATCGCAAAATCTCCAAACAGTCATCACAACACCTGCAACAAGTCATCATAACACCTTGAAAGACGCATCACAAACCTTCGAAATCAGATCACAACAACTTCAAAAGCTCACAATAACATCTCCAAAAACACATCAAAATTCTTTCAAAAATTCATCACAACACATTCTAAAATGCATCAAAGCACATCGAACGGCTGATTACAGCATCTCAAAATATTCGTCACAACACCAAAAATTCATCACAACAGCTCCAAAGGCACATCACAAAGTCTTCAAAATCTCTGCATAACACCATCAAATCTCAATGATACAACATCAAAAACCAATCACACTTGCAAAAACTCATCATAACAACTTCAAAAACGCAACACAACACCTTCAGAAACTCATAGCCACCACTTCAAAAATACATCACAACTCCAAAAACACATCACAACTTGTCCAAATCATAAGAACAAAGCCACAAACTCATCTCAACACAATCAATCTCATCACATTACAGAAAACTAATCACAACACAAAGACAATCATCACAACAGCATAAGGAAACTGATCATGACACCTCAGAAAACTGATCACAACACCTCTAAAAGCTCAACACAACATCGTCAAACCTCTTCACAAAACCTTCAAAATTCATCACAGCTCTTCCAAAAACTGATCACATCTTCAAAAACGCATCACAACACTTCCAAAAAATCATTACAACACCTTCAAAAACTCATCACATCATGAAAAACTCATCACAACACCTTCAAAAAATCATCGCAAAATATCCAAACACTCATCACAACACCTCCAAAAATTCATCACAACACCTTCAAGGACACATCACAACCTTCGAATGCAGATCACACATTCAAACCTCCTACTAACACATCCAAAACCTCATCACAATACTTCCAAAAATTCATCAAAACACATTCTTAAACTCAGCACAAAACATCAAAAAGCTGATTCCAACATCTCCAAAAATTCATCACAAAGCCAAAAATTCATTGCAACACCTCCAAAGGAATTTAACAACGTCTCCAAAAACTCAACACAACACCAGAAAAAACTCATCACAACTTCTTCAAAATCTCATCACAACACTTCCACAAATGCATTACAACACAGTCAAAAGCTCATCACCGCACATCCATAGGATGATTCCAACATCTCCAAAAATTCATCACAACACCAAAATTGCATTACAACACCTCCAAAGTCACATCACAACTTCTCCAAAATTCAGCACAACACCTTCAAAACCTGATCACAACACTCCCAAAAACCGTTCACAGCACCTTCAAAACCCATCACACAGCTTCTAAAAGCTCATCATAACACCTTCAAAAACTCATCACAACACAGTCAAAAACTCATCGCAAAATCTCCAAACAGTCATCACAACACCTGCAACAAGTCATCATAACACCTTGAAAGACGCATCACAAACCTTCGAAATCAGATCACAACAACTTCAAAAGCTCACAATAACATCTCCAAAAACACATCAAAATGCTTTCAAAAATTCATCACAACACATTCTAAAATGCATCAAAACACGTCGAACGGCTGATTACAGCATCTCAAAATATTCGTCACAACACCAAAAATTCATCACAACAGCTCCAAAGGCACATCACAAACTCTTCAAAATCTCTGCATAACACCATCAAATCTCAATGATACAACATCAAAAACAATCACACTTGCAAAAACTCATCATAACAACTTCAAAAACGCAACACAACACCTTCAGAAACTCATAGCCACCACTTCAAAAATACATCACAACTCCAAAAACACATCACAACTTGTCCAAATCATAAGAACAACGCCACAAACCCATCTCAACACAATCAATTCTCATCACATTACAGAAAACTAATCACAACACAAAGAAATCATCACAACACCTTAAGGAACTGATCATGACACCTTAGAAAACTGATCACAACACCTCTAAAAGCTCAACACAACATCGTCAAACACTCTTCACAAAACCTTCAAAAATTCATCACAGCTCTTCCAAAAACTGATCACATCTTCAAAAACGCATCACAACACTTCCAAAAAATCATTACAACACCTTCAAAAACTCATCACATCATGAAAAACTCATCACAACACCTTCAAAAAATCATCGCAAAATATCCAAACACTCATCACAACACCTCCAAAAACTCATCACAACACCTTCAAGGACACATCACAACCTTCGAATGCAGATCACACCTTCAAACCTCCTACTAACACATCCAAAACCTCATCACAATACTTCCAAAAATTCATCAAAACACATTCTTAAACTCAGCACAAAACATCGAAAAGCTGATTCCAACATCTCCAAAAATTCATCACAAACCCAAAAATTCATTGCAACACCTCCAAAGGAATTTAACAACGTCTCCAAAAACTCAACACAACACCAGAAAAAACTCATCACAACTTCTTCAAAATCTCATCACAACACTTCCACAAATGCATCACAACACATTCTAAAGCTCATCACAGCACATCCAAAGGCTGATTCCAACATCTCCAAAAATTCATCACAACACCAAAATTGCATTACAACACCTCCAAAGGCACATCACAACTTCTCCAAAATTCAGCACAACACCTTCAAAATCTCATCACAACACTTCCAAAAAACCGTTCACAGCACCTTCAAAACCCATCACACAGCTTCCAAAATCTCATCATAACACCTTCAAAAACTCATCACAACACAATCAAAAACTCATCGCAAAATCTCCAAACAGTCATCACAACACCTGCAACAAGTCATCATAACACCTTGAAAGACGCATCACAAACCTTCGAAATCAGATCACAACAACCTCAAAAGCTCACAATAACATCTCCAAAAACACATCAAAACGCTTACAAAAACTCATCACAACACATTCTAAAATGCATCAAAACACGTCGAACGGCTGATTACAGCATCTCAAAATATTCGTCACAACACCAAAAATTCATCACAACAGCTCCAAAGGCACATCACAAAGTCTTCAAAATCTCTGCATAACACCATCAAATCTCAATGATACAACATCAAAAACCAATCACACTTGCAAAAACTCATCATAACAACTTCAAAAACGCAACACAACACCTTCAGAAACTCATAGCCACCACTTCAAAAGTACATCACAACTCCAAAAACACATCACAACTTGTCCAAATCATAAGAACAACACCACAAACTCATCTCAACACAATCAATTCGCATCACATTACAGAAAACTAATCACAACACAAAGACATCATCACAACACCTTAAGGAACTGATCATGACACCTTAGAAAACTGATCACAACACCTCTAAAAGCTCAACACAACATCGCCAAACACTCTTCACAAAACCTTCAAAAATTCATCACAGCTCTTCCAAAAACTGATCACATCTTCAAAAACGCATCACAACACTTCCAAAAAAATCATTACAACACCTTCAAAAACTCATCACATCATGAAAAACTCATCACAACACCTTCAAAAAATCATTGCAAGATATCCAAACACTCATCACAACACCTCCAAAAACTCATCACAACACCTTCAAGGACACATCACAACCTTCGAATGCAGATCACACCTTCAAACCTCCTACTAACACATCCAAAACCTCATCACAATACTTCCAAAAATTCATCAAAACACATTCTTAAACTCAGCACAAAACATCGAAAAGCTGATTCCAACATCTCCAAAAATTCATCACAAAACCAAAAATTCATTGCAACACCTCCAAAGGAATTTAACAACGTCTCCAAAAACTCAACACAACACCAGAAAAAACTCATCACAACTTCTTCAAAATCTCATCACAACACTTCCACAAATGCATCACAACACATTCTAAAACTCATCCAAATGCTGATTCCAACATCTCCAAAAATTCATCACAACACCAAAATTGCATTACAACACCTCCATAGGCACATCACAACTTCTCCAAAATTCAGCGCAACACCTTCAAAATCTCATCACAGCACTTCCAAAAACCATTCACAGCACCTTCAAAACCCATCACACAGCTTCCAAAATCTCATCATAACACCTTCAAAAACTCATCACAACACAGTCAAAAACTCATCGCAAAATCTCCAAACAGTCATCACAACACCTGCAACAAGTCATCATAACATCTTGAAATACGCATCACAAACCTTCGAAATCACATCACAACAACCTCAAAAGCTCACAATAACATCTCCAAAAACACATCAAAACGCTTACAAAAACTCATCACAACACATTCTAAAATGCATCAAAACACGTCGAACGGCTGATTACAGCATCTCAAAATATTTGTCACAACACCAAAAATTCATCACAACAGCTCCAAAGGCACATCATAAAGTCTTCAAAATCTCTGCATAACACCATCAAAATCTCAATGATACAACATCAAAAACCAATCACACTTGCAAAAACTCATCATAACAACTTCAAGAACGCAACACAACACCTTCAGAAACTCATAGCCACCACTTC
This sequence comes from Carcharodon carcharias, assembly GCF_017639515.1. Taxonomy (NCBI): domain Eukaryota; kingdom Metazoa; phylum Chordata; class Chondrichthyes; order Lamniformes; family Lamnidae; genus Carcharodon; species Carcharodon carcharias. The sequence continues at coordinate 97,556,310 of NC_054482.1, read as the reverse complement.
AAAAGTACATCACAACTCCAAAAACACATCACAACTTGTCCAAATCATAAGAACAACACCACAAACTCATCTCAACACAATCAATTCGCATCACATTACAGAAAACTAATCACAACACAAAGAAATCATCACAACACCTTAAGGAACTGATCATAACACCTTAGAAAACTGATCACAACACCTCTAAAAGCTCAACACAACATCGTCAAACACTATTCACAAAACCTTCAAAAACTCATCACAGCTCTTCCAAAAACTGATCACATCTTCAAAAACGCATCACAACACTTCCAAAAAATCATTACAACACGTTCAAAAACTCATCACATCATGAAAAACTCATCACAACACAATCAAAAACTCATCGCAAAATCTCCAAACAGTCATCACAACACCTGCAACAAGTCATCATAACACCTTGAAAGACGCATCACAAACCTTCGAAATCAGATCACAACAACTTCAAAAGCTCACAATAACATCTCCAAAAACACATCAAAATGCTTTCAAAAATTCATCACAACACATTCTAAAATGCATCAAAGCACATCGAACGGCTGATTACAGCATCTCAAAATATTCGTCACAACACCAAAAATTCATCACAACAGCTCCAAAGGCACATCACAAAGTCTTCAAAATCTCTGCATAACACCATCAAATCTCAATGATACAACATCAAAAACCAATCACACTTGCAAAAACTCATCATAACAACTTCAAAAACGCAACACAACACCTTCAGAAACTCATAGCCACCACTTCAAAAATACATCACAACTCCAAAAACACATCACAACTTCTCCAAATCATAAGAACAGCGCCACACTCATCTCAACACAATCAATTCTCATCATATTACAGAAAACTAATCACAACACAAAGACATCATCACAACAGCTTAAGGAACTGATCATGACACCTTAGAAAACTGATCACAACACCTCTAAAAGCTCAACACAACATCGTCAAACACTCTTCACAAAACCTTCAAAAATTCATCACAGCTCTTCCAAAAACTGATCACATCTTCAAAAACGCATCACAACACTTCCAAAAAATCATTACAACACCTTCAAAAACTCATCACATCATGAAAAACTCATCACAACACTTCAAAAAATCATCGCAAAATATCTAAACACTCATCACAACACCTCCAAAAACTCATCACAACACCTTCAAGGACACATCACAACCTTCGAATGCAGATCACACCTTCAAACCTCCTACTAACACATCCAAAACCTCATCACAATACTTCCAAAAATTCATCAAAACACATTCTTAAACTCAGCACAAAACATCGAAAAGCTGATTCCAACATCTCCAAAAATTCATCACAAAACCAAAAATTCATTGCAACACCTCCAAAGGAACTTAACAACGTCTCCAAAAACTCAACACAACACCAGAAAAAACTCATCACAACTTCTTCAAAATCTCATCACAACACTTCCACAAATGCATCACAACACATTCTAAAACTCATCCAAATGCTGATTCCAACATCTCCAAAAATTCATCACAACACCAAAATTGCATTACAACACCTCCAAAGGCACATCACAACTTCTCCAAAATTCAGCACAACACCTTCAAAATCTCATCACAACACTTCCAAAAACCATTCACAGCACCTTCAAAACCCATCACACAGCTTCCAAAACCTCATCATAACACCTTCAAAAACTCATCACAACACAGTCAAAAACTCATCGCAAAATCTCCAAACAGTCATCACAACACCTGCAACAAGTCATCATAACACCTTGAAAGACGCATCACAAACCTTCGAAATCAGATCACAACAACTTCAAAAGCTCACAATAACATCTCCAAAAACACATCAAAATGCTTACAAAAATTCATCACAACACATTCTAAAATGCATCAAAACACATCGAACGGCTGATTACAGCATCTCAAAATATTCGTCACAACACCAAAAATTCATCACAACAGCTCCAAAGGCACATCACAAAGTCTTCAAAATCTCTGCATAACACCATCAAATCTCAATGATACAACATCAAAAACCAATCACACTTGCAAAAACTCATCATAACAACTTCAAAAACGCAACACAACACCTTCAGAAACTCATAGCCACCACTTCAAAAATACATCACAACTCCAAAAACACATCACAACTTGTCCAAATCATAAGAACAACGCCACAAACTCATCTCAACACAATTAATTCTCATCACATTACAGAAAACTAATCACAACACAAAGAAATCATCACAACACCTTAAGGAACTGATCATGACACCTTAGAAAACTGATCACAACACCTCTAAAAGCTCAACACAACATCGTCAAACACTCTTCACAAAACCTTCAAAAATTCATCACAGCTCTTCCAAAAACTGATCACATCTTCAAAAACGCATCACAACACTTCAAAAAATCATTACAACACCTTCAAAAACTCATCACATCATGAAAAACTCATCACAACACCTTCAAAATATCATCGCAAAATATCCAAACACTCATCACAACACCTCCAAAAAATCATCACAACACCTTCAAGGACACATCACAACCTTCGAATGCAGATCACACCTTCAAACCTCCTACTAACATATCCAAAAACTCATCACAACACTTCCAAAAATTCATCACAACACATTCTAAAACTCATCACAACAAATCGAAAAGCACATTCTAATATCTCCAAAAATTCATCACAAAACCAAAAATTCATTGCAACACCTCCAAAGAAATATAACAACGTCTCCAAAAACTTAGCACAACACCATAGAAACCTCATCAGAACACCTTCAAAATCTCATCACAACACTTCCACAAACGCATCACAACACATCCTGAAACTCATCACAGCCCATCCAAAGGCTGATTGCAACATCTCCAAAAATTCATTCCGACACTAAAATTGCATTTCAGCAACACCAATGGCACATCACAACTTCTCCAAAATTCAGCACAACACCTTCAAAACCTCATCACAACACTTCCAAAAACCGTTCACAGCACCTTCAAAACCCATCACACAGCTTCCAAAAACTCATCATAACACCTTCAAAAACTCATCACAACACAATCAAAAACTCATCGCAAAATCTCCAAACAGTCATCACAACACCTGCAACAAGTCATCATAACACCTTGAAAGACGCATCACAAACCTTCGAAATCAGATCACAACAACTTCAAAAGCTCACAATAACATCTCCAAAAACACATCAAAATGCTTACAAAAATTCATCACAACACATTCTAAAATGCATCAAAACACGTCGAACGGCTGATTACAGCATCTCAAAATATTCGTCACAACACCAAAAATTCATCACAACAGCTCCAAAGGCACATCACAAAGTCTTCAAAATCTCTGCATAACACCATCAAATCTCAATGATACAACATCAAAAACCAATCACACTTGCAAAAACTCATCATAACAACTTCAAAAACGCAACACAACACCTTCAGAAACTCATAGCCACCACTTCAAAAGTACATCACAACTCCAAAAACACATCACAACTTGTCCAAATCATAAGAACAACACCACAAACTCATCTCAACACAATCAATTCGCATCACATTACAGAAAACTAATCACAACACAAAGAAATCATCACAACACCTTAAGGAACTGATCATGACACCTTAGAAAACTGATCACAACACCTCTAAAAGCTCAACACAACATCGTCAAACAATCTTCACAAAACCTTCAAAAATTCATCACAGCTCTTCCAAAAACTGATCACATCTTCAAAAACGCATCACAACACTTCCAAAAAATCATTACAACACCTTCAAAAACTCATCACATCATGAAAAACTCATCACAACATCTTCAAAAAATCATCGCAAAATATCCAAACACTCATCACAACACCTCCAAAAATTCATCACAACACCTTCAAGGACACATCACAACCTTCGAATGCAGATCACATCTTCAAACCTCCTACTAACACATCCAAAACCTCATCACAATACTTCCAAAAATTCATCAAAACACATTCTTAAACTCAGCACAAAACATCGAAAAGCTGATTCCAACATCTCCAAAAATTCATCACAAAACCAAAAATTCATTGCAACACCTCCAAAGGAATTTAACAACGTCTCCAAAAACTCAACACAACACCAGAAAAAACTCATCACAACTTCTTCAAAATCTCATCACAACACTTCCACAATTGCATTACAACACATTCTAAAACTCATCACCGCACATCGAAAGGCTGATTCCAACATCTCCAAAAATTCATCACAACACCAAAATTGCATTACAACACCTCCAAAGGCACATCACAACTTCTCCAAAATTCAGCACAACACCTTCAAAACCTCATCACAACACTTCCAAAAACCATTCACAGCACCTTCAAAACACATCACACAGCTTCCAGAAACTCATCATAACACCTTCAAAAACTCATCACAACACCATCAAAAACTCATCGCAAAATCTCCAAACAGTCATCACAACACCTGCAACAAGTCATCATAACACCTTGAAAGACGCATCACAAACCTTCGAAATCAGATCACAACAACTTCAAAAGCTCACAATAACATCTCCAAAAACACATCAAAATGCTTTCAAAAATTCATCACAACACATTCTAAAATGCATCAAAACACGTCGAACGGCTGATTACAGCATCTCAAAATATTCGTCACAACACCAAAAATTCATCACAACAGCTCCAAAGGCACATCACAAAGTCTTCAAAATCTCTGCATAACACCATCAAATCTCAATGATACAACATCAAAAACCAATCACACTTGCAAAAACTCATCATAACAACTTCAAAAACGCAACACAACACCTTCAGAAACTCATAGCCACCACTTCAAAAATACATCACAACTCCAAAAACACATCACAACTTGTCCAAATCATAAGAACAACACCACAAACTCATCTCAACACAATCAATTCGCATCACATTACAGAAAACTAATCACAACACAAAGAAATCATCACAACACCTTAAGGAACTGATCATGACACCTTAGAAAACTGATCACAACACCTCTAAAAGCTCAACACAACATCGTCAAACAATCTTCACAAAACCTTCAAAAATTCATCACAGCTCTTCCAAAAACTGATCACATCTTCAAAAACGCATCACAACACTTCCAAAAAATCATTACAACACCTTCAAAAACTCATCACATCATGAAAAACTCATCACAACACCTTCAAAAAATCATCGCAAAATATCCAAACACTCATCACAACACCTCCAAAAATTCATCACAACACCTTCAAGGACACATCACAACCTTCGAATGCAGATCACACCTTCAAACCTCCTACTAACACATCCAAAACCTCATCACAATACTTCCAAAAATTCATCAAAACACATTCTTAAACTCAGCACAAAACATCGAAAAGCTGATTCCAACATCTCCAAAAATTCATCACAAAACCAAAAATTCATTGCAACACCTCCAAAGGAATTTAACAACGTCTCCAAAAACTCAACACAACACCAGAAAAAACTCATCACAACTTCTTCAAAATCTCATCACAACACTTCCACAAATGCATTACAACACATTCTAAAACTCATCACAGCACATCCAAAGGCTGATTCCAACATCTCCAAAAATTCATCACAACACCAAAATTGCATTACAACACCTCCAAAGGCACATCACAACTTCTCCAAAATTCAGCGCAACACCTTCAAAATCTCATCACAGCACTTCCAAAAACCATTCACAGCACCTTCAAAACCCATCACACAGCTTCCAAAAGCTCATCATAACACCTTCAAAAACTCATCACAACACAGTCAAAAACTCATCGCAAAATCTCCAAACAGTCATCACAACACCTGCAACAAGTCATCATAACACCTTGAAAGACGCATCACAAACCTTCGAAATCAGATCACAACAACTTCAAAAGCTCACAATAACATCTCCAAAACCACATCAAAATGCTCACAAAAATTCATCACAACACATTCTAAAATGCATCAAAACACGTCGAACGGCTGATTACAGCATCTCAAAATATTCGTCACAACACCAAAAATTCATCACAACAGCTCCAAAGGCACATCACAAAGTCTTCAAAATCTCTGCATAACACCATCAAATCTCAATGATACAACATCAAAAACCAATCACACTTGCAAAAACTCATCATAACAACTTCAAAAACGCAACACAACACCTTCAGAAACTCATAGCCACCACTTCAAAAATACATCACAACTCCAAAAACACATCACAACTTGTCCAAATCATAAGAACAACACCACAAACTCATCTCAACACAATCAATTCGCATCACATTACAGAAAACTAATCACAACACAAAGAAATCATCACAACACCTTAAGGAACTGATCATGACACCTTAGAAAACTGATCACAACACCTCTAAAAGCTCAACACAACATCGTCAAACACTCTTCACAAAACCTTCAAAAATTCATCACAGCTCTTCCAAAAACTGATCACATCTTCAAAAACGCATCACAACACTTCCAAAAAATCATTACAACACCTTCAAAAACTCATCACATCATGAAAAACTCATCACAACACCTTCAAAAAATCATCGCAAAATATCCAAACACTCATCACAACACCTCCAAAAATTCATCACAACACCTTCAAGGACACATCACAACCTTCGAATGCAGATCACACCTTCAAACCTCCTACTAACACATCCAAAACCTCATCACAATACTTCCAAAAATTCATCAAAACACATTCTTAAACTCAGCACAAAACATCGAAAAGCTGATTCCAACATCTCCAAAAATTCATCACAAAACCAAAAATTCATTGCAACACCTCCAAAGGAATTTAACAACGTCTCCAAAAACTCAACACAACACCAGAAAAAACTCATCACAACTTCTTCAAAATCTCATCACAACACTTCCACAATTGCATTACAACACATTCTAAAACTCAACACCTCACATCGAAAGGCTGATTCCAACATCTCCAAAAATTCATCACAACACCAAAATTGCATTACAACACCTCCAAAGGCACATCACAACTTCTCCAAAATTCAGCACAACACCTTCAAAACCTCATCACAACACTTCCAAAAACCATTCACAGCACCTTCAAAACCCATCACACAGCTTCCAAAACCTCATCATAACACCTTCAAAAACTCATCACAACACAATCAAAAACTCATCGCAAAATCTCCAGTCATCACAACACCTGCAACAAGTCATCATAACATCTTGAAATACGCATCACAAACCTTCGAAATCACATCACAACAACTTCAAAAGCTCACAATAACATCTCCAAAAACACATCAAAATGCTTACAAAAACTCATCACAACACATTCTAAAATGCATAAAAACACGTCGAACGGCTGATTACAGCATCTCAAAATATTCGTCACAACACCAAAAATTCATCACAACAGCTCCAAAGGCACATCATAAAGTCTTCAAAATCTCTGCATAACACCATCAAATCTCAATGATACAACATCAAAAACCAATCACACTTGCAAAAACTCATCATAACAACTTCAAAAACGCAACACAACACCTTCAGAAACTCATAGCCACCACTTCAAAAATACATCACAACTCCAAAGACACATCACAACTTGTCCAAATCATAAGAACAACACCACAAACTCATCTCAACACAATCAATTCGCATCACATTACAGAAAACTAATCACAACACAAAGAAATCATCACAACACCTTAAGGAACTGATCATGACACCTTAGAAAACTGATCACAACACCTCTAAAAGCTCAACACAACATCGTCAAACACTCTTCACAAAACCTTCAAAAATTCATCACAGCTCTTCCAAAAACTGATCACATCTTCAAAAACGCATCACAACACTTCCAAAAAATCATTACAACACCTTCAAAAACTCATCACATCATGAAAAACTCATCACAACACAATCAAAAACTCATCGCAAAATCTCCAAACAGTCATCACAACACCTGCAACAAGTCATCATAACACCTTGAAAGACGCATCACAAACCTTCGAAATCAGATCACAACAACTTCAAAAGCTCACAATAACATCTCCAAAAACACATCAAAATGCTTACAAAAATTCATCACAACACATTCTAAAATGCATCACAACACATGGAACGGCTGATTACAGCATCTCAAAATATTCGTCACAACACCAAAAATTCATCACAACAGCTGCAAAGGCACATCACAAAGTCTTCAAAATCTCTGCATAACACCATCAAATCTCAATGATACAACATCAAAAACCAATCACACTTGCAAAAACTCATCATAACAACTTCAAAAACGCAACACAACACCTTCAGAAACTCATAGCCACCACTTCAAAAATACATCACAACTCCAAAAACACATCACAACTTGTCCAAATCATAAGAACAACACCACAAACTCATCTCAACACAATCAATTCGCATCACATTACAGAAAACTAATCACAACACAAAGAAATCATCACAACACCTTAAGGAACTGATCATGACACCTTAGAAAACTGATCACAACACCTCTAAAAGCTCAACACAACATCGTCAAACACTCTTCACAAAACCTTCAAAAATTCATCACAGCTCTTCCAAAAACTGATCACATCTTCAAAAACGCATCACAACACTTCCAAAAAATCATTACAACACCTTCAAAAACTCATCACATCATGAAAAACTCATCACAACACCTTCAAAAAATCATCGCAAAATATCCAAACACTCATCACAACACCTCCAAAAATTCATCACAACACCTTCAAGGACACATCACAACCTTCGAATGCAGATCACATCTTCAAACCTCCTACTAACACATCCAAAACCTCATCACAATACTTCCAAAAATTCATCAAAACACATTCTTAAACTCAGCACAAAACATCGAAAAGCTGATTCCAACATCTCCAAAAATTCATCACAAAACCAAAAATTCATTGCAACACCTCCAAAGGAATTTAACAACGTCTCCAAAAACTCAACACAACACCAGAAAAAACTCATCACAACTTCTTCAAAATCTCATCACAACACTTCCACAAATGCATCACAACACATTCTAAAACTCATCACAGCACATCCAAAGTCTGATTCCAACATCTCCAAAAATTCATCACAACACCAAAATTGCATTACAACACATTCAATGGCACATCACAACTTCTCCAAAATTCAGCACAACACATTCAAAATCTCGTCACAGCACTTCCAAAAACCATTCACAGCACCTTCAAAACCCATCACAGAGCTTCCAAAACTCATCATAACACCTTCAAAAACTCATCACAACACCATCAAAAACTCATCGCAAAATCTCCAAAAACTCCTCACAATACCTTCAAAGACGCATCTCAACCTTCGAAATCAGATCACAACCACTTCAAAAACTTATAATAACATATCCAAAAACTCATCAAAATGCTTACAAAAATTCATCACAACACATTCTAAAATGCATCAAAACACGTCGAACGGCTGATTACAGCATCTCAAAATATTCGTCACAACACCAAAAATTCATCACAACAGCTCCAAAGGCACATCACAAAGTCTTCAAAATCTCTGCATAACACCATCAAATCTCAATGATACAACATCAAAAACCAATCACACTTGCAAAAACTCATCATAACAACTTCAAAAACGCAACACCTTCAGAAACTCATAGCCACCACTTCAAAAATACATCACAACTCCAAAAACACATCACAACTTGTCCAAATCATAAGAACAACGCCACAAACTCATCTCAACACAATCAATTCGCATCACATTACAGAAAACTAATCACAACACAAAGACATCATCACAACACCTTAAGGAACTGATCATGACACCTTAGAAAACTGATCACAACAGCTCTAAAAGCTCAACACAACATCGTCAAACACTCTTCACAAAACCTTCAAAAATTCATCACAGCTCTTCCAAAAACTGATCACATCTTCAAAAACGCATCACAACACTTCCAAAAAATCATTACAACACCTTCAAAAGCTCATCACATCATGAAAAACTTATCACAACACCTTCAAAAAATCATCGCAAAACATCCAAACACTCATCACAACACCTCCAAAAACTCATCACAACACCTTCAAGGACACATCACAACCTTCGAATGCAGATCACACCTTCAAACCTCCTACTAACACATCCAAAACCTCATCACAATACTTCCAAAAATTCATCAAAACACATTCTTAAACTCAGCACAAAACATCGAAAAGCTGATTCCAACATCTCCAAAAATTCATCACAAAACCAAAAATTCATTGCAACACCTCCAAAGGAATATAACAACGTCTCCAAAAACTCAACACAACACCATAAAAAACTCATCACAACTTCTTCAAAATCTCATCACAACACTTCCACAAATGCATCACAACACATTCTAAAACTCATCACAGCACATCCAAAGGCTGATTCCAACATCTCCAAAAATTCATCACAACACCAAAATTGCATTACAACACCTCCAAAGGCACATCACAACTTCTCCAAAATTCAGCACAACACCTTCAAAACCTCATCACAACACTTCCAAAAACCGTTCACAGCACCTTCAAAACCCATCACACAGCTTCCAAAACCTCATCATAACACCTTCAAAAACTCATCACAACACAATCAAAAACTCATCGCAAAATCTCCAAACAGTCATCACAACACCTGCAACAAGTCATCATAACACCTTGAAAGACGCATCACAAACCTTCGAAATCAGATCACAACAACTTCAAAAGCTCACAATAACATCTCCAAAAACACATCAAAATGCTTACAAAAATTCATCACAACACATTCTAAAATGCATCACAACACATGGAACGGCTGATTACAGCATCTCAAAATATTCGTCACAACACCAAAAATTCATCACAACAGCTCCAAAGGCACATCACAAAGTCTTCAAAATCTCTGCATAACACCATCAAATCTCAATGATACAACATCAAAAACCAATCACACTTGCAAAAACTCATCATAACAACTTCAAAAACGCAACACAACACCTTCAGAAACTCATAGCCACCACTTCAAAAATACATCACAACTCCAAAAACACATCACAACTTGTCCAAATCATAAGAACAACGCCACAAACTCATCTCAACACAATCAATTCGCATCACATTACAGAAAACTAATCACAACACAAAGACATCATCACAACACCTTAAGGAACTGATCATGACACCTTAGAAAACTGATCACAACACCTCTAAAAGCTCAACACAACATCGTCAAACACTCTTCACAAAACCTTCAAAAATTCATCACAGCTCTTCCAAAAACTGATCACATCTTCAAAAACGCATCACAACACTTCCAAAAAATCATTACAACACCTTCAAAAACTCATCACATCATGAAAAACTCATCACAACACCTTCAAAAAATCATCGCAAAATATCCAAACACTCATCACAACACCTCCAAAAATTCATCACAACACCTTCAAGGACACATCACAACCTTCGAATGCAGATCACACCTTCAAACCTCCTACTAACATATCCAAAAACTGATCACAACACTTCCAAAAATTCATCACAATGCATTCTAAAACTCATCACAACACATCGAAAAGCTGATTCCAACATCTCCAAAAATTCATCACAAAACCAAAAATTCATTGCAACACCTCCAAAGAAATGTAACAACGTCTCCAAAAACTCAACACAACACCAGAAAAAACTCATCACAACTTCTTCAAAATCTCATCACAACACTTCCACAAATGCATCACAACACATTCTAAAACTCATCACAGCACATCCAAAGGCTGATTCCAACATCTCCAAAAATTCATCACAACACCAAAATTGCATTACAACACCTCCAAAGGCACATCACAACTTCTCCAAAATTCAGCGCAACACCTTCAAAATCTCATCACAGCACTTCCAAAAACCATTCACAGCACCTTCAGAACTCATCACACAGCTTCCAAAAGCTCATCATAACACCTTCAAAAACTCATCAGAACACCATCAAAAACTCACCACAAAATCTCCAAACAGTCATCACAACACGTCCAAAAAATCATCATAACACCTTCAAAGACACTTCACAAACCTTCGAAATCAGATCACAACAACTTCAAAACCTCATAAGAAAATATCCAAAATCTCATCAAAATGCTTACAAAAATTCATCACAACACATTCTAAAATGCATCAAAACACGTCGAACGGCTGATTACAGCATCTCAAAATATTCGTCACAACACCAAAAATTCATCACAACAGCTCCAAAGGCACATCACAAAGTCTTCAAAATCTCTGCATAACACCATCAAATCTCAATGATACAACATCAAAAACCAATCACACTTGCAAAAACTCATCATAACAACTTCAAAAACGCAACACAACACCTTCAGAAACTCATAGCCACCACTTCAAAAATACATCACAACTCCAAAAACACATCACAACTTGTCCAAATCATAAGAACAACGCCACAAACTCATCTCAACACAATCAATTCGCATCACATTACAGAAAACTAATCACAACACAAAGACATCATCACAACACCTTAAGGAACTGATCATGACACCTTAGAAAACTGATCACAACACCTCTAAAAGCTCAACACAACATCGTCAAACACTCTTCACAAAACCTTCAAAAATTCATCACAGCTCTTCCAAAAACTGATCACATCTTCAAAAACGCATCACAACACTTCCAAAAAATCATTACAACACCTTCAAAAACTCATCACATCATGAAAAACTCATCACAACACCTTCAAAAAATCATCGCAAAATATCCAAACACTCATCACAACACCTCCAAAAATTCATCACAACACCTTCAAGGACACATCACAACCTTCGAATGCAGATCACACCTTCAAACCTCCTACTAACACATCCAAAACCTCATCACAATACTTCCAAAAATTCATCAAAACACATTCTTAAACTCAGCACAAAACATCGAAAAGCTGATTCCAACATCTCCAAAAATTCATCACAAAACCAAAAATTCATTGCAACACCTCCAAAGGAATTTAACAACGTCTCCAAAAACTCAACACAACACCAGAAAAAACTCATCACAACTTCTTCAAAATCTCATCACAACACTTCCACAAATGCATCACAACACATTCTAAACTCATCACAGCACATCCATAGGCTGATTCCAACATCTCCAAAAATTCATCACAACACCAAAATTGCATTACAACACCTCCAAAGGCACATCACAACTTCTCCAAAATTCAGCACAACACCTTCAAAACCTCATCACAACACTTCCAAAAACCGTTCACAGCACCTTCAAAACCCATCACACAGCTTCCAAAACCTCATCATAACACCTTCAAAAACTCATCACAACACAATCAAAAACTCATCGCAAAATCTCCAAACAGTCATCACAACACCTGCAACAAGTCATCATAACACCTTGAAAGACGCATCACAAACCTTCGAAATCAGATCACAACAACTTCAAAAGCTCACAATAACATCTCCAAAAACACATCAAAATGCTTACAAAAATTCATCACAACACATTCTAAAATGCATCACAACACATGGAACGGCTGATTACAGCATCTCAAAATATTCGTCACAACACCAAAAATTCATCACAACAGCTCCAAAGGCACATCACAAAGTCTTCAAAATCTCTGCATAACACCATCAAATCTCAATGATACAACATCAAAAACCAATCACACTTGCAAAAACTCATCATAACAACTTCAAAAACGCAACACAACACCTTCAGAAACTCATAGCCACCACTTCAAAAATACATCACAACTCCAAAAACACATCACAACTTGTCCAAATCATAAGAACAACGCCACAAACTCATCTCAACACAATCAATTCGCATCACATTACAGAAAACTAATCACAACACAAAGACATCATCACAACACCTTAAGGAACTGATCATGACACCTTAGAAAACTGATCACAACAGCTCTAAAAGCTCAACACAACATCGTCAAACACTCTTCACAAAACCTTCAAAAATTCATCACAGCTCTTCCAAAAACTGATCACATCTTCAAAAACGCATCACAACACTTCCAAAAAATCATTACAACACCTTCAAAAACTCATCACATCATGAAAAACTCATCACAACACCTTCAAAAAATCATCGCAAAATATCCAAACACTCATCACAACACCTCCAAAAACTCATCACAACACCTTCAAGGACACATCACAACCTTCGAATGCAGATCACACCTTCAAACCTCCTACTAACACATCCAAAACCTCATCACAATACTTCCAAAAATTCATCAAAACACATTCTTAAACTCAGCACAAAACATCGAAAAGCTGATTCCAACATCTCCAAAAATTCATCACAAAACCAAAAATTCATTGCAACACCTCCAAAGGAATTTAACAACGTCTCCAAAAACTCAACACAACACCAGAAAAAACTCATCACAACTTCTTCAAAATCTCATCACAACACTTCCACAAATGCATCACAACACATTCTAAAACTCATCACAGCACATCCATAGGCTGATTCCAACATCTCCAAAAATTCATCACAACACCAAAATTGCATTACAACACCTCCAAAGGCACATCACAACTTCTCCAAAATTCAGCACAACACCTTCAAAACCTCATCACAACACTTCCAAAAACCGTTCACAGCACCTTCAAAACCCATCACACAGCTTCCAAAACCTCATCATAACACCTTCAAAAACTCATCACAACACAATCAAAAACTCATCGCAAAATCTCCAAACAGTCATCACAACACCTGCAACAAGTCATCATAACACCTTGAAAGACGCATCACAAACCTTCGAAATCAGATCACAACAACTTCAAAAGCTCACAATAACATCTCCAAAAACACATCAAAATGCTTACAAAAATTCATCACAACACATTCTAAAATGCATCACAACACATGGAACGGCTGATTACAGCATCTCAAAATATTCGTCACAACACCAAAAATTCATCACAACAGCTCCAAAGGCACATCACAAAGTCTTCAAAATCTCTGCATAACACCATCAAATCTCAATGATACAACATCAAAAACCAATCACACTTGCAAAAACTCATCATAACAACTTCAAAAACGCAACACAACACCTTCAGAAACTCATAGCCACCACTTCAAAAATACATCACAACTCCAAAAACACATCACAACTTGTCCAAATCATAAGAACAACGCCACAAACTCATCTCAACACAATCAATTCGCATCACATTACAGAAAACTAATCACAACACAAAGACATCATCACAACACCTTAAGGAACTGATCATGACACCTTAGAAAACTGATCACAACACCTCTAAAAGCTCAACACAACATCGTCAAACACTCTTCACAAAACCTTCAAAAATTCATCACAGCTCTTCCAAAAACTGATCACATCTTCAAAAACGCATCACAACACTTCCAAAAAATCATTACAACACCTTCAAAAACTCATCACATCATGAAAAACTCATCACAACACCTTCAAAAAATCATCGCAAAATATCCAAACACTCATCACAACACCTCCAAAAATTCATCACAACACCTTCAAGGACACATCACAACCTTCGAATGCAGATCACACCTTCAAACCTCCTACTAACACATCCAAAACCTCATCACAATACTTCCAAAAATTCATCAAAACACATTCTTAAACTCAGCACAAAACATCGAAAAGCTGATTCCAACATCTCCAAAAATTCATCACAAAACCAAAAATTCATTGCAACACCTCCAAAGGAATTTAACAACGTCTCCAAAAACTCAACACAACACCAGAAAAAACTCATCACAACTTCTTCAAAATCTCATCACAACACTTCCACAAATGCATCACAACACATTCTAAAACTCATCACAGCACATCCATAGGCTGATTCCAACATCTCCAAAAATTCATCACAACACCAAAATTGCATTACAACACCTCCAAAGGCACATCACAACTTCTCCAAAATTCAGCGCAACACCTTCAAAATCTCATCACAGCACTTCCAAAAACCATTCACAGCACCTTCAAAACCCATCACACAGCTTCCAAAATCTCATCATAACACCTTCAAAAACTCATCACAACACAGTCAAAAACTCATCGCAAAATCTCCAAACAGTCATCACAACACCTGCAACAAGTCATCATAACACCTTGAAAGACGCATCACAAACCTTCGAAATCAGATCACAACAACTTCAAAAGCTCACAATAACATCTCCAAAAACACATCAAAATGCTTACAAAAATTCATCACAACACATTCTAAAATGCATCAAAACACGTCGAACGGCTGATTACAGCATCTCAAAATATTCGTCACAACACCAAAAATTCATCACAACAGCTCCAAAGGCACATCACAAAGTCTTCAAAATCTCTGCATAACACCATCAAATCTCAATGATACAACATCAAAAACCAATCACACTTGCAAAAACTCATCATAACAACTTCAAAAACGCAACACAACACCTTCAGAAACTCATAGCCACCACTTCAAAAATACATCACAACTCCAAAAACACATCACAACTTGTCCAAATCATAAGAACAACGCCACAAACTCATCTCAACACAATCAATTCGCATCACATTACAGAAAACTAATCACAACACAAAGACATCATCACAACACCTTAAGGAACTGATCATGACACCTTAGAAAACTGATCACAACACCTCTAAAAGCTCAACACAACATCGTCAAACACTCTTCACAAAACCTTCAAAAATTCATCACAGCTCTTCCAAAAACTGATCACATCTTCAAAAACGCATCACAACACTTCCAAAAAATCATTACAACACCTTCAAAAACTCATCACATCATGAAAAACTCATCACAACACCTTCAAAAAATCATCGCAAAATATCCAAACACTCATCACAACACCTCCAAAAATTCATCACAACACCTTCAAGGACACATCACAACCTTCGAATGCAGATCACACCTTCAAACCTCCTACTAACACATCCAAAACCTCATCACAATACTTCCAAAAATTCATCAAAACACATTCTTAAACTCAGCACAAAACATCGAAAAGCTGATTCCAACATCTCCAAAAATTCATCACAAAACCAAAAATTCATTGCAACACCTCCAAAGGAATTTAACAACGTCTCCAAAAACTCAACACAACACCAGAAAAAACTCATCACAACTTCTTCAAAATCTCATCACAACACTTCCACAAATGCATCACAACACATTCTAAAACTCATCACAGCACATCCATAGGCTGATTCCAACATCTCCAAAAATTCATCACAACACCAAAATTGCATTACAACACCTCCAAAGGCACATCACAACTTCTCCAAAATTCAGCACAACACCTTCAAAACCTCATCACAACACTTCCAAAAACCGTTCACAGCACCTTCAAAACCCATCACACAGCTTCCAAAACCTCATCATAACACCTTCAAAAACTCATCACAACACAATCAAAAACTCATCGCAAAATCTCCAAACAGTCATCACAACACCTGCAACAAGTCATCATAACACCTTGAAAGACGCATCACAAACCTTCGAAATCAGATCACAACAACTTCAAAAGCTCACAATAACATCTCCAAAAACACATCAAAATGCTTACAAAAATTCATCACAACACATTCTAAAATGCATCACAACACATGGAACGGCTGATTACAGCATCTCAAAATATTCGTCACAACACCAAAAATTCATCACAACAGCTCCAAAGGCACATCACAAAGTCTTCAAAATCTCTGCATAACACCATCAAATCTCAATGATACAACATCAAAAACCAATCACACTTGCAAAAACTCATCATAACAACTTCAAAAACGCAACACAACACCTTCAGAAACTCATAGCCACCACTTCAAAAATACATCACAACTCCAAAAACACATCACAACTTGTCCAAATCATAAGAACAACGCCACAAACTCATCTCAACACAATCAATTCGCATCACATTACAGAAAACTAATCACAACACAAAGACATCATCACAACACCTTAAGGAACTGATCATGACACCTTAGAAAACTGATCACAACACCTCTAAAAGCTCAACACAACATCGTCAAACACTCTTCACAAAACCTTCAAAAATTCATCACAGCTCTTCCAAAAATGATCACATCTTCAAAAACGCATCACAACACTTCCAAAAAATAATTACAACACCTTCAAAAACTCATCACATCATGAAAAACTCATCACAACACCTTCAAAAAATCATCGCAAAATATCCAAACACTCATCACAACACCTCCAAAAATTCATCACAACACCTTCAAGGACACATCACAACCTTCGAATGCAGATCACACCTTCAAACCTCCTACTAACACATCCAAAACCTCATCACAATACTTCCAAAAATTCATCAAAACACATTCTTAAACTCAGCACAAAACATCGAAAAGCTGATTCCAACATCTCCAAAAATTCATCACAAAACCAAAAATTCATTGCAACACCTCCAAAGGAATTTAACAACGTCTCCAAAAACTCAACACAACACCAGAAAAAACTCATCACAACTTCTTCAAAATCTCATCACAACACTTCCACAAATGCATCACAACACATTCTAAAACTCATCACAGCACATCCAAAGGCTGATTCCAACATCTCCAAAAATTCATCACAACACCAAAATTGCATTACAACACCTCCAAAGGCACATCACAACTTCTCCAAAATTCAGCACAACACCTTCAAAACCTCATCACAACACTTCCAAAAACCGTTCACAGCACCTTCAAAACCCATCACACAGCTTCCAAAACCTCATCATAACACCTTCAAAAACTCATCACAACACAATCAAAAACTCATCGCAAAATCTCCAAACAGTCATCACAACACCTGCAACAAGTCATCATAACACCTTGAAAGACGCATCACAAACCTTCGAAATCAGATCACAACAACTTCAAAAGCTCACAATAACATCTCCAAAAACACATCAAAATGCTTACAAAAATTCATCACAACACATTCTAAAATGCATCACAACACATGGAACGGCTGATTACAGCATCTCAAAATATTCGTCACAACACCAAAAATTCATCACAACAGCTCCAAAGGCACATCACAAAGTCTTCAAAATCTCTGCATAACACCATCAAATCTCAATGATACAACATCAAAAACCAATCACACTTGCAAAAACTCATCATAACAACTTCAAAAACGCAACACAACACCTTCAGAAACTCATAGCCACCACTTCAAAAATACATCACAACTCCAAAAACACATCACAACTTGTCCAAATCATAAGAACAACGCCACAAACTCATCTCAACACAATCAATTCGCATCACATTACAGAAAACTAATCACAACACAAAGACATCATCACAACACCTTAAGGAACTGATCATGACACCTTAGAAAACTGATCACAACACCTCTAAAAGCTCAACACAACATCGTCAAACACTCTTCACAAAACCTTCAAAAATTCATCACAGCTCTTCCAAAAACTGATCACATCTTCAAAAACGCATCACAACACTTCCAAAAAATCATTACAACACCTTCAAAAACTCATCACATCATGAAAAACTCATCACAACACCTTCAAAAAATCATCGCAAAATATCCAAACACTCATCACAACACCTCCAAAAATTCATCACAACACCTTCAAGGACACATCACAACCTTCGAATGCAGATCACACCTTCAAACCTCCTACTAACACATCCAAAACCTCATCACAATACTTCCAAAAATTCATCAAAACACATTCTTAAACTCAGCACAAAACATCGAAAAGCTGATTCCAACATCTCCAAAAATTCATCACAAAACCAAAAATTCATTGCAACACCTCCAAAGGAATTTAACAACGTCTCCAAAAACTCAACACAACACCAGAAAAAACTCATCACAACTTCTTCAAAATCTCATCACAACACTTCCACAAATGCATCACAACACATTCTAAAACTCATCACAGCACATCCATAGGCTGATTCCAACATCTCCAAAAATTCATCACAACACCAAAATTGCATTACAACACCTCCAAAGGCACATCACAACTTCTCCAAAATTCAGCGCAACACCTTCAAAATCTCATCACAGCACTTCCAAAAACCATTCACAGCACCTTCAAAACCCATCACACAGCTTCCAAAATCTCATCATAACACCTTCAAAAACTCATCACAACACAGTCAAAAACTCATCGCAAAATCTCCAAACAGTCATCACAACACCTGCAACAAGTCATCATAACACCTTGAAAGACGCATCACAAACCTTCGAAATCAGATCACAACAACTTCAAAAGCTCACAATAACATCTCCAAAAACACATCAAAA
The DNA here is from genome assembly GCF_017639515.1 of Carcharodon carcharias. NCBI lineage: Eukaryota > Metazoa > Chordata > Chondrichthyes > Lamniformes > Lamnidae > Carcharodon > Carcharodon carcharias. The sequence goes on along the minus strand of NC_054482.1, from coordinate 97,535,955 downwards.
TGCTTACAAAAATTCATCACAACACATTCTAAAATGCATCAAAACACGTCGAACGGCTGATTACAGCATCTCAAAATATTCGTCACAACACCAAAAATTCATCACAACAGCTCCAAAGGCACATCACAAAGTCTTCAAAATCTCTGCATAACACCATCAAATCTCAATGATACAACATCAAAAACCAATCACACTTGCAAAAACTCATCATAACAACTTCAAAAACGCAACACAACACCTTCAGAAACTCATAGCCACCACTTCAAAAATACATCACAACTCCAAAAACACATCACAACTTGTCCAAATCATAAGAACAACGCCACAAACTCATCTCAACACAATCAATTCGCATCACATTACAGAAAACTAATCACAACACAAAGACATCATCACAACACCTTAAGGAACTGATCATGACACCTTAGAAAACTGATCACAACACCTCTAAAAGCTCAACACAACATCGTCAAACACTCTTCACAAAACCTTCAAAAATTCATCACAGCTCTTCCAAAAACTGATCACATCTTCAAAAACGCATCACAACACTTCCAAAAAATCATTACAACACCTTCAAAAACTCATCACATCATGAAAAACTCATCACAACACCTTCAAAAAATCATCGCAAAATATCCAAACACTCATCACAACACCTCCAAAAATTCATCACAACACCTTCAAGGACACATCACAACCTTCGAATGCAGATCACACCTTCAAACCTCCTACTAACACATCCAAAACCTCATCACAATACTTCCAAAAATTCATCAAAACACATTCTTAAACTCAGCACAAAACATCGAAAAGCTGATTCCAACATCTCCAAAAATTCATCACAAAACCAAAAATTCATTGCAACACCTCCAAAGGAATTTAACAACGTCTCCAAAAACTCAACACAACACCAGAAAAAACTCATCACAACTTCTTCAAAATCTCATCACAACACTTCCACAAATGCATCACAACACATTCTAAAACTCATCACAGCACATCCAAAGGCTGATTCCAACATCTCCAAAAATTCATCACAACACCAAAATTGCATTACAACACCTCCAAAGGCACATCACAACTTCTCCAAAATTCAGCACAACACCTTCAAAACCTCATCACAACACTTCCAAAAACCGTTCACAGCACCTTCAAAACCCATCACACAGCTTCCAAAACCTCATCATAACACCTTCAAAAACTCATCACAACACAATCAAAAACTCATCGCAAAATCTCCAAACAGTCATCACAACACCTGCAACAAGTCATCATAACACCTTGAAAGACGCATCACAAACTTCGAAATCAGATCACAACAACTTCAAAAGCTCACAATAACATCTCCAAAAACACATCAAAATGCTTACAAAAATTCATCACAACACATTCTAAAATGCATCACAACACATGGAACGGCTGATTACAGCATCTCAAAATATTCGTCACAACACCAAAAATTCATCACAACAGCTCCAAAGGCACATCACAAAGTCTTCAAAATCTCTGCATAACACCATCAAATCTCAATGATACAACATCAAAAACCAATCACACTTGCAAAAACTCATCATAACAACTTCAAAAACGCAACACAACACCTTCAGAAACTCATAGCCACCACTTCAAAAATACATCACAACTCCAAAAACACATCACAACTTGTCCAAATCATAAGAACAACGCCACAAACTCATCTCAACACAATCAATTCGCATCACATTATCGAAAACTAATCACAACACAAAGACATCATCACAACACCTTAAGGAACTGATCATGACACCTTAGAAAACTGATCACAACACCTCTAAAAGCTCAACACAACATCGTCAAACACTCTTCACAAAACCTTCAAAAATTCATCACAGCTCTTCCAAAAACTGATCACATCTTCAAAAACGCATCACAACACTTCCAAAAAATCATTACAACACCTTCAAAAACTCATCACAACACCTTCAAAAACTCATCACAACACCTTCAAAAACTCATCGCAAAATCTCCAAACACTCATCACAACACCTCCAAAAACTCATCACAACACCTTCAAAGACACATCACAACCTTCGAATGCAGATCACACCTTCAAACCTCCTACTAACACATCCAAAACCTCATCACAATACTTCCAAAAATTCATCAAAACACATTCTTAAACTCAGCACAACACATCGAAAAGCTGATTCTAACATCTCCAAAATTTCATCGCAAAACCAAAAATTCATTATAACACCTCCAAAAGAATATAACAACTCCAAAAACTCAACATAACACCATCAATAACTCATCACAACATCTTCAAAATCTCATCACAACACTTCCACTAACTCATCACAACACATTCTAAAACTCATCACAGCACATCCAAAGGCTGATTCCAACATCTCCAAAAATTCATCACAACACCAAAATTGCATTACAACACCTCCAAAGGCACATCACAACTTCTCCAAAATTCAGCACAACACCTTCAAAATCTCATCACAACACTTCCAAGAACTATTCTCAACACCATCAAGAACTCATCACACAGCTTCCAAAATCTCATCATAACACCTTCAAAAACTCATCACATCTCCATCAAAAACTCATCGCAAAATCTCCAAACAGTCATCACAACACTTCCAAAACATCATCATAACACCTTCAAAGACACTTCACAAACCTTCGAAATCAGATCACAACTTCAAAAGCTCACAATAATATCTCCAAAAACACATCACAATGCTTCCAAAAAGTCATCACAACACATTCTAAAATGCATCAAAACACGTCGAACGGCTGATTACAGCATCTCAAAATATTCGTCACAACACCAAAAATTCATCACAACACCTCCAAAGGCACATCACAAAGTCTTCAAAATCTCAGCATAACACCTTCAAATCTCAATGATACAACATCAAAAACCAATCACACTTGCAAAAACTCATCATAACAACTTCAAAAACGCAACACAACACCTTCAGAAACTCATAGCCACCACTTCAAAAATACATCACAACTCCAAAAACACATCACAACTTGTCCAAATCATAAGAACAACGCCACAAACTCATCTCAACACAATCAATTCGCATCACATTACAGAAAACTAATCACAACACAAAGACATCATCACAACACCTTAAGGAACTGATCATGACACCTTAGAAAACTGATCACAACACCTCTAAAAGCTCAACACAACATCGTCAAACACTCTTCACAAAACCTTCAAAAATTCATCACAGCTCTTCCAAAAACTGATCACATCTTCAAAAACGCATCACAACACTTCCAAAAAATCATTACAACACCTTCAAAAACTCATCACATCATGAAAAACTCATCACAACACCTTCAAAAAATCATCGCAAAATATCCAAACACTCATCACAACACCTCCAAAAACTCATCACAACACCTTCAAGGACACATCACAACCTTCGAATGCAGATCACACCTTCAAACCTCCTACTAACACATCCAAAACCTCATCACAATACTTCCAAAAATTCATCAAAACACATTCTTAAACTCAGCACAAAACATCGAAAAGCTGATTCCAACATCTCCAAAAATTCATCACAAAACCAAAAATTCATTGCAACACCTCCAAAGGAATTTAACAACGTCTCCAAAAACTCAACACAACACCAGAAAAAACTCATCACAACTTCTTCAAAATCTCATCACAACACTTCCACAAATGCATCACAACACATTCTAAAACTCATCACAGCACATCCATAGGCTGATTCCAACATCTCCAAAAATTCATCACAACACCAAAATTGCATTACAACACCTCCAAAGGCACATCACAACTTCTCCAAAATTCAGCACAACACCTTCAAAACCTCATCACAACACTTCCAAAAACCGTTCACAGCACCTTCAAAACCCATCACACAGCTTCCAAAACCTCATCATAACACCTTCAAAAACTCATCACAACACAATCAAAAACTCATCGCAAAATCTCCAAACAGTCATCACAACACCTGCAACAAGTCATCATAACACCTTGAAAGACGCATCACAAACCTTCGAAATCAGATCACAACAATTTCAAAAGCTCACAATAACATCTCCAAAAACACATCAAAATGCTTACAAAAATTCATCACAACACATTCTAAAATGCATCACAACACATGGAACGGCTGATTACAGCATCTCAAAATATTCGTCACAACACCAAAAATTCATCACAACAGCTCCAAAGGCACATCACAAAGTCTTCAAAATCTCTGCATAACACCATCAAATCTCAATGATACAACATCAAAAACCAATCACACTTGCAAAAACTCATCATAACAACTTCAAAAACGCAACACAACACCTTCAGAAACTCATAGCCACCACTTCAAAAATACATCACAACTCCAAAAACACATCACAACTTGTCCAAATCATAAGAACAACGCCACAAACTCATCTCAACACAATCAATTCGCATCACATTACAGAAAACTAATCACAACACAAAGACATCATCACAACACCTTAAGGAACTGATCATGACACCTTAGAAAACTGATCACAACACCTCTAAAAGCTCAACACAACATCGTCAAACACTCTTCACAAAACCTTCAAAAATTCATCACAGCTCTTCCAAAAACTGATCACATCTTCAAAAACGCATCACAACACTTCCAAAAAATCATTACAACACCTTCAAAAACTCATCACATCATGAAAAACTCATCACAACACCTTCAAAAAATCATCGCAAAATATCCAAACACTCATCACAACACCTCCAAAAACTCATCACAACACCTTCAAGGACACATCACAACCTTCGAATGCAGATCACACCTTCAAACCTCCTACTAACACATCCAAAACCTCATCACAATACTTCCAAAAATTCATCAAAACACATTCTTAAACTCAGCACAAAACATCGAAAAGCTGATACCAACATCTCCAAAAATTCATCACAAAACCAAAAATTCATTGCAACACCTCCAAAGGAATTTAACAACGTCTCCAAAAACTCAACACAACACCAGAAAAAACTCATCACAACTTCTTCAAAATCTCATCACAACACTTCCACAAATGCATCACAACACATTCTAAAACTCATCACAGCACATCCATAGGCTGATTCCAACATCTCCAAAAATTCATCACAACACCAAAAATTCATCACAACAGCTCCAAAGGCACATCACAACTTCTCCAAAATTCAGCACAACACCTTCAAAACCTCATCACAACACTTCCAAAAACTGTTCACAGCACCTTCAAAACCCATCACACAGCTTCCAAAACCTCATCATAACACCTTCAAAAACTCATCACAACACAGTCAAAAACTCATCGCAAAATCTCCAAACAGTCATCACAACACCTGCAACAAGTCATCATAACACCTTGAAAGACGCATCACAAACCTTCGAAATCAGATCACAACAACTTCAAAAGCTCACAATAACATCTCCAAAAACACATCAAAATGCTTTCAAAAATTCATCACAACACATTCTAAAATGCATCAAAACACGTCGAATGGCTGATTACAGCATCTCAAAATATTCGTCACAACACCCAAAATTCATCACAACAGCTCCAAAGGCACATCACAAAGTCTTCAAAATCTCTGCATAACACCATCAAATCTCAATGATACAACATCAAAAACCAATCACACTTGCAAAAACTCATCATAACAACTTCAAAAACGCAACACAACACCTTCAGAAACTCATAGCCACCACTTCAAAAATACATCACAACTCCAAAAACACATCACAACTTGTCCAAATCATAAGAACAGCGCCACAAACTCATCTCAACACAATCAATTCGCATCACATTACAGAAAACTAATCACAACACAAAGACATCATCACAACACCTTAAGGAACTGATCATGACACCTTAGAAAACTGATCACAACACCTCTAAAAGCTCAACACAACATCGCCAAACACTCTTCACAAAACCTTCAAAAATTCATCACAGCTCTTCCAAAAACTGATCACATCTTCAAAAACGCATCACAACACTTCCAAAAAATCATTACAACACCTTCAAAAACTCATCACATCATGAAAAACTCATCACAACACCTTCAAAAAATCATCGCAAAATATCCAAACACTCATCACAACACCTCCAAAAATTCATCACAACACCTTCAAGGACACATCACAACCTTCGAATGCAGATCACACCTTCAAACCTCCTACTAACACATCCAAAACCTCATCACAATACTTCCAAAAATTCATCAAAACACATTCTTAAACTCAGCAAAAAACATCGAAATGCTGATTCCAACATCTCCAAAAATTCATCACAAAACCAAAAATTCATTGCAACACCTCCAAAGGAATTTAACAACGTCTCCAAAAACTCAACACAACACCAGAAAAAACTCATCACAACTTCTTCAAAATCTCATCACAACACTTCCACAAATGCATCACAACACATTCTAAAACTCATCACAGCACATCCATAGGCTGATTCCAACATCTCCAAAAATTCATCACAACACCAAAATTGCATTACAACACCTCCAAAGGCACATCACAACTTCTCCAAAATTCAGCACAACACCTTCAAAACCTCATCACAACACTTCCAAAAACCGTTCACAGCACCTTCAAAACCCATCACACAGCTTCCAAAACCTCATCATAACACCTTCAAAAACTCATCACAACACAATCAAAAACTCATCGCAAAATCTCCAAACAGTCATCACAACACCTGCAACAAGTCATCATAACACCTTGAAAGACGCATCACAAACCTTCGAAATCAGATCACAACAATTTCAAAAGCTCACAATAACATCTCCAAAAACACATCAAAATGCTTACAAAAATTCATCACAACACATTCTAAAATGCATCACAACACATGGAACGGCTGATTACAGCATCTCAAAATATTCGTCACAACAAAAAAATTCATCACAACAGCTCCAAAGGCACATCACAAAGTCTTCAAAATCTCTGCATAACACCATCAAATCTCAATGATACAACATCAAAAACCAATCACACTTGCAAAAACTCATCATAACAACTTCAAAAACGCAACACAACACCTTCAGAAACTCATAGCCACCACTTCAAAAATACATCACAACTCCAAAAACACATCACAACTTGTCCAAATCATAAGAACAACGCCACAAACTCATCTCAACACAATCAATTCGCATCACATTACAGAAAACTAATCACAACACAAAGACATCATCACAACACCTTAAGGAACTGATCATGACACCTTAGAAAACTGATCACAACACCTCTAAAAGCTCAACACAACATCGTCAAACACTCTTCACAAAACCTTCAAAAATTCATCACAGCTCTTCCAAAAACTGATCACATCTTCAAAAACGCATCACAACACTTCCAAAAAATCATTACAACACCTTCAAAAACTCATCACATCATGAAAAACTTATCACAACACCTTCAAAAAATCATCGCAAAACATCCAAACACTCATCACAACACCTCCAAAAACTCATCACAACACCTTCAAGGACACATCACAACCTTCGAATGCAGATCACACCTTCAAACCTCCTACTAACACATCCAAAACCTCATCACAATACTTCCAAAAATTCATCAAAACACATTCTTAAACTCAGCACAAAACATCGAAAAGCTGATTCCAACATCTCCAAAAATTCATCACAAAACCAAAAATTCATTGCAACACCTCCAAAGGAATTTAACAACGTCTCCAAAAACTCAACACAACACCAGAAAAAACTCATCACAACTTCTTCAAAATCTCATCACAACACTTCCACAAATGCATCACAACACATTCTAAAACTCATCACAGCACATCCATAGGCTGATTCCAACATCTCCAAAAATTCATCACAACACCAAAATTGCATTACAACACCTCCAAAGGCACATCACAACTTCTCCAAAATTCAGCGCAACACCTTCAAAATCTCATCACAGCACTTCCAAAAACCATTCACAGCACCTTCAAAACCCATCACACAGCTTCCAAAATCTCATCATAACACCTTCAAAAACTCATCACAACACAGTCAAAAACTCATCGCAAGATCTCCAAACAGTCATCACAACACCTGCAACAAGTCATCATAACACCTTGAAAGACGCATCACAAACCTTCGAAATCAGATCACAGCAATTTCAGAAGCTCACAATAACATCTCCAAAATCACATCAAAATGCTTTCAAAAATTCATCACAACACATTCTAAAATGCATCAAAACACGTCGAATGGCTGATTACAGCATCTCAAAATATTCGTCACAACACCAAAAATTCATCACAACAGCTCCAAAGGCACATCACAAAGTCTTCAAAATCTCTGCATAACACCATCAAATCTCAATGATACAACATCAAAAACCAATCACACTTGCAAAAACTCATCATAACAACTTCAAAAACGCAACACAACACCTTCAGAAACTCATAGCCACCACTTCAAAAATACATCACAACTCCAAAAACACATCACAACTTGTCCAAATCATAAGAACAGCGCCACAAACTCATCTCAACACAATCAATTCGCATCACATTACAGAAAACTAATCACAACACAAAGACATCATCACAACACCTTAAGGAACTGATCATGACACCTTAGAAAACTGATCACAACACCTCTAAAAGCTCAACACAACATCGTCAAACACTCTTCACAAAACCTTCAAAAATTCATCACAGCTCTTCCAAAAACTGATCACATCTTCAAAAACGCATCACAACACTTCCAAAAAATCATTACAACACCTTCAAAAACTCATCACATCATGAAAAACTCATCACAACACCTTCAAAAAATCATCGCAAAATATCCAAACACTCATCACAACACCTCCAAAAATTCATCACAACACCTTCAAGGACACATCACAACCTTCGAATGCAGATCACACCTTCAAACCTCCTACTAACACATCCAAAACCTCATCACAATACTTCCAAAAATTCATCAAAACACATTCTTAAACTCAGCACAAAACATCGAAATGCTGATTCCAACATCTCCAAAAATTCATCACAAAACCAAAAATTCATTGCAACACCTCCAAAGGAATTTAACAACGTCTCCAAAAACTCAACACAACACCAGAAAAAACTCATCACAACTTCTTCAAAATCTCATCACAACACTTCCACAAATGCATCACAACACATTCTAAAACTCATCACAGCACATCCATAGGCTGATTCCAACATCTCCAAAAATTCATCACAACACCAAAATTGCATTACAACACCTCCAAAGGCACATCACAACTTCTCCAAAATTCAGCACAACACCTTCAAAACCTCATCACAACACTTCCAAAAACCGTTCACAGCACCTTCAAAACCCATCACACAGCTTCCAAAACCTCATCATAACACCTTCAAAAACTCATCACAACACAATCAAAAACTCATCGCAAAATCTCCAAACAGTCATCACAACACCTGCAACAAGTCATCATAACACCTTGAAAGACGCATCACAAACCTTCGAAATCAGATCACAACAATTTCAAAAGCTCACAATAACATCTCCAAAAACACATCAAAATGCTTACAAAAATTCATCACAACACATTCTAAAATGCATCACAACACATGGAACGGCTGATTACAGCATCTCAAAATATTCGTCACAACACCAAAAATTCATCACAACAGCTCCAAAGGCACATCACAAAGTCTTCAAAATCTCTGCATAACACCATCAAATCTCAATGATACAACATCAAAAACCAATCACACTTGCAAAAACTCATCATAACAACTTCAAAAACGCAACACAACACCTTCAGAAACTCATAGCCACCACTTCAAAAATACATCACAACTCCAAAAACACATCACAACTTGTCCAAATCATAAGAACAACGCCACAAACTCATCTCAACACAATCAATTCGCATCACATTACAGAAAACTAATCACAACACAAAGACATCATCACAACACCTTAAGGAACTGATCATGACACCTTAGAAAACTGATCACAACACCTCTAAAAGCTCAACACAACATCGTCAAACACTCTTCACAAAACCTTCAAAAATTCATCACAGCTCTTCCAAAAACTGATCACATCTTCAAAAACGCATCACAACACTTCCAAAAAATCATTACAACACCTTCAAAAACTCATCACATCATGAAAAACTCATCACAACACCTTCAAAAAATCATCGCAAAATATCCAAACACTCATCACAACACTTCCAAAAACTCATCACAACACCTTCAAGGACACATCACAACCTTCGAATGCAGATCACACCTTCAAACCTCCTACTAACACATCCAAAACCTCATCTCAAGACTTCCAAAAATTCATCAAAACACATTCTTAAACTCAGCACAAAACATCGAAAAGCTGATTCCAACATCTCCAAAAATTCATCACAAAACCAAAAATTCATTGCAACACCTCCAAAGGAATTTAACAACGTCTCCAAAAACTCAACACAACACCAGAAAAAACTCATCACAACTTCTTCAAAATCTCATCACAACACTTCCACAAATGCATCACAACACATTCTAAAACTCATCACAGCACATCCATAGGCTGATTCCAACATCTCCAAAAATTCATCACAACACCAAAATTGCATTACAACACCTCCAAAGGCACATCACAACTTCTCCAAAATTCAGCGCAACACCTTCAAAATCTCATCACAGCACTTCCAAAAACCATTCACAGCACCTTCAAAACCCATCACACAGCTTCCAAAATCTCATCATAACACCTTCAAAAACTCATCACAACACAGTCAAAAACTCATCGCAAATCTCCAAACAGTCATCACAACACCTGCAACAAGTCATCATAACACCTTGAAAGACGCATCACAAACCTTCGAAATCAGATCACAACAATTTCAAAAGCTCACAATAACATCTCCAAAAACACATCAAAATGCTTACAAAAATTCATCACAACACATTCTAAAATGCATCAAAACACGTCGAACGGCTGATTACAGCATCTCAAAATATTCGTCACAACACCAAAAATTCATCACAACAGCTCCAAAGGCACATCACAAAGTCTTCAAAATCTCTGCATAACACCATCAAATCTCAATGATACAACATCAAAAACCAATCACACTTGCAAAAACTCATCATAACAACTTCAAAAACGCAACACAACACCTTCAGAAACTCATAGCCACCACTTCAAAAATACATCACAACTCCAAAAACACATCACAACTTGTCCAAATCATAAGAACAACGCCACAAACTCATCTCAACACAATCAATTCGCATCACATTACAGAAAACTAATCACAACACAAAGACATCATCACAACACCTTAAGGAACTGATCATGACACCTTAGAAAACTGATCACAACACCTCTAAAAGCTCAACACAACATCGTCAAACACTCTTCACAAAACCTTCAAAAATTCATCACAGCTCTTCCAAAAACTGATCACATCTTCAAAAACGCATCACAACACTTCCAAAAAATCATTACAACACCTTCAAAAACTCATCACATCATGAAAAACTCATCACAACACCTTCAAAAAATCATCGCAAAATATCCAAACACTCATCACAACACCTCCAAAAATTCATCACAACACCTTCAAGGACACATCACAACCTTCGAATGCAGATCACACCTTCAAACCTCCTACTAACACATCCAAAACCTCATCACAATACTTCCAAAAATTCATCAAAACACATTCTTAAACTCAGCACAAAACATCGAAAAGCTGATTCCAACATCTCCAAAAATTCATCACAAAACCAAAAATTCATTGCAACACCTCCAAAGGAATTTAACAACGTCTCCAAAAACTCAACACAACACCAGAAAAAACTCATCACAACTTCTTCAAAATCTCATCACAACACTTCCACAAATGCATCACAACACATTCTAAAACTCATCACAGCACATCCATAGGCTGATTCCAACATCTCCAAAAATTCATCACAACACCAAAATTGCATTACAACACCTCCAAAGGCACATCACAACTTCTCCAAAATTCAGCGCAACACCTTCAAAATCTCATCACAGCACTTCCAAAAACCATTCACAGCACCTTCAAAACCCATCACACAGCTTCCAAAATCTCATCATAACACCTTCAAAAACTCATCACAACACAGTCAAAAACTCATCGCAAAATCTCCAAACAGTCATCACAACACCTGCAACAAGTCATCATAACACCTTGAAAGACGCATCACAAACCTTCGAAATCAGATCACAACAACTTCAAAAGCTCACAATAACATCTCCAAAAACACATCAAAATGCTTACAAAAATTCATCACAACACATTCTAAAATGCATCAAAACACGTCGAACGGCTGATTACAGCATCTCAAAATATTCGTCACAACACCAAAAATTCATCACAACAGCTCCAAAGGCACATCACAAAGTCTTCAAAATCTCTGCATAACACCATCAAATCTCAATGATACAACATCAAAAACCAATCACACTTGCAAAAACTCATCATAACAACTTCAAAAACGCAACACAACACCTTCAGAAACTCATAGCCACCACTTCAAAAATACATCACAACTCCAAAAACACATCACAACTTGTCCAAATCATAAGAACAACGCCACAAACTCATCTCAACACAATCAATTCGCATCACATTACAGAAAACTAATCACAACACAAAGACATCATCACAACACCTTAAGGAACTGATCATGACACCTTAGAAAACTGATCACAACACCTCTAAAAGCTCAACACAACATCGTCAAACACTCTTCACAAAACCTTCAAAAATTCATCACAGCTCTTCCAAAAACTGATCACATCTTCAAAAACGCATCACAACACTTCCAAAAAATCATTACAACACCTTCAAAAACTCATCACATCATGAAAAACTCATCACAACACCTTCAAAAAATCATCGCAAAATATCCAAACACTCATCACAACACCTCCAAAAACTCATCACAACACCTTCAAGGACACATCACAACCTTCGAATGCAGATCACACCTTCAAACCTCCTACTAACACATCCAAAACCTCATCACAATACTTCCAAAAATTCATCAAAACACATTCTTAAACTCAGCACAAAACATCGAAAAGCTGATTCCAACATCTCCAAAAATTCATCACAAAACCAAAAATTCATTGCAACACCTCCAAAGGAATTTAACAACGTCTCCAAAAACTCAACACAACACCAGAAAAAACTCATCACAACTTCTTCAAAATCTCATCACAACACTTCCACAAATGCATCACAACACATTCTAAAACTCATCACAGCACATCCATAGGCTGATTCCAACATCTCCAAAAATTCATCACAACACCAAAATTGCATTACAACACCTCCAAAGGCACATCACAACTTCTCCAAAATTCAGCACAACACCTTCAAAACCTCATCACAACACTTCCAAAAACCGTTCACAGCACCTTCAAAACCCATCACACAGCTTCCAAAACCTCATCATAACACCTTCAAAAACTCATCACAACACAATCAAAAACTCATCGCAAAATCTCCAAACAGTCATCACAACACCTGCAACAAGTCATCATAACACCTTGAAAGACGCATCACAAACCTTCGAAATCAGATCACAACAATTTCAAAAGCTCACAATAACATCTCCAAAAACACATCAAAATGCTTACAAAAATTCATCACAACACATTCTAAAATGCATCACAACACATGGAACGGCTGATTACAGCATCTCAAAATATTCGTCACAACACCAAAAATTCATCACAACAGCTCCAAAGGCACATCACAAAGTCTTCAAAATCTCTGCATAACACCATCAAATCTCAATGATACAACATCAAAAACCAATCACACTTGCAAAAACTCATCATAACAACTTCAAAAACGCAACACAACACCTTCAGAAACTCATAGCCACCACTTCAAAAATACATCACAACTCCAAAAACACATCACAACTTGTCCAAATCATAAGAACAACGCCACAAACTCATCTCAACACAATCAATTCGCATCACATTACAGAAAACTAATCACAACACAAAGACATCATCACAACACCTTAAGGAACTGATCATGACACCTTAGAAAACTGATCACAACACCTCTAAAAGCTCAACACAACATCGTCAAACACTCTTCACAAAACCTTCAAAAATTCATCACAGCTCTTCCAAAAACTGATCACATCTTCAAAAACGCATCACAACACTTCCAAAAAATCATTACAACACCTTCAAAAACTCATCACATCATGAAAAACTCATCACAACACCTTCAAAAAATCATCGCAAAATATCCAAACACTCATCACAACACCTCCAAAAACTCATCACAACACCTTCAAGGACACATCACAACCTTCGAATGCAGATCACACCTTCAAACCTCCTACTAACACATCCAAAACCTCATCACAATACTTCCAAAAATTCATCAAAACACATTCTTAAACTCAGCACAAAACATCGAAAAGCTGATTCCAACATCTCCAAAAATTCATCACAAAACCAAAAATTCATTGCAACACCTCCAAAGGAATTTAACAACGTCTCCAAAAACTCAACACAACACCAGAAAAAACTCATCACAACTTCTTCAAAATCTCATCACAACACTTCCACAAATGCATCACAACACATTCTAAAACTCATCACAGCACATCCATAGGCTGATTCCAACATCTCCAAAAATTCATCACAACACCAAAATTGCATTACAACACCTCCAAAGGCACATCACAACTTCTCCAAAATTCAGCACAACACCTTCAAAACCTCATCACAACACTTCCAAAAACCGTTCACAGCACCTTCAAAACCCATCACACAGCTTCCAAAACCTCATCATAACACCTTCAAAAACTCATCACAACACAATCAAAAACTCATCGCAAAATCTCCAAACAGTCATCACAACACCTGCAACAAGTCATCATAACACCTTGAAAGACGCATCACAAACCTTCGAAATCAGATCACAACAATTTCAAAAGCTCACAATAACATCTCCAAAAACACATCAAAATGCTTACAAAAATTCATCACAACACATTCTAAAATGCATCAAAACACGTCGAACGGCTGATTACAGCATCTCAAAATATTCGTCACAACACCAAAAATTCATCACAACAGCTCCAAAGGCACATCACAAAGTCTTCAAAATCTCTGCATAACACCATCAAATCTCAATGATACAACATCAAAAACCAATCACACTTGCAAAAACTCATCATAACAACTTCAAAAACGCAACACAACACCTTCAGAAACTCATAGCCACCACTTCAAAAATACATCACAACTCCAAAAACACATCACAACTTGTCCAAATCATAAGAACAACACCACAAACTCATCTCAACACAATCAATTCGCATCACATTACAGAAAACTAATCACAACACAAAGACATCATCACAACACCTTAAGGAACTGATCATGACACCTTAGAAAACTGATCACAACACCTCTAAAAGCTCAACACAACATCGTCAAACACTCTTCACAAAACCTTCAAAAATTCATCACAGCTCTTCCAAAAACTGATCACATCTTCAAAAACGCATCACAACACTTCCAAAAAATCATTACAACACCTTCAAAAACTCATCACATCATGAAAAACTCATCACAACATCTTCAAAAAATCATCGCAAAATATCCAAACACTCATCACAACACCTCCAAAAATTCATCACAACACCTTCAAGGACACATCACAACCTTCGAATGCAGAACACATCTTCAAACCTCCTACTAACACATCCAAAACCTCATCACAATACTTCCAAAAATTCATCAAAACACATTCTTAAACTCAGCACAAAACATCGAAAAGTTGATTCCAACATCTCCAAAAATTCATCACATAACCAAAAATTCATTGCAACACCTCCAAAGGAATTTAAGTACGTCTCCAAAAACTCAACACAACACCAGAAAAAACTCATCACAACTTCTTCAAAATCTCATCACAACACTTCCACAAATGCACTACAACACATTCTAAAACTCATCACAGCACATCCAAAGGCTGATTCCAACATCTCCAAAAATTCATCACAACACCAAAATTGCATTACAACACCTCCAAAGGCACATCACAACTTCTCCAAAATTCAGCGCAACACCTTCAAAATCTCATCACAGCACTTCCAAAAACCATTCACAGCACCTTCAAAACCCATCACACAGCTTCCAAAATCTCATCATAACACCTTCAAAAACTCATCACAACACAATCAAAAACTCATCGCAAAATCTCCAAACAGTCATCACAACACCTGCAACAAGTCATCATAACACCTTGAAAGACGCATCACAAACCTTCGAAATCAGATCACAACAACTTCAAAAGCTCACAATAACATCTCCAAAAACACATCAAAATGCTTACAAAAATTCATCACAACACATTCTAAAATGCATCAAAACACGTCGAACGGCTGATTACAGCATCTCAAAATATTCGTCACAACACCAAAAATTCATCACAACAGCTCCAAAGGCACATCACAAAGTCTTCAAAATCTCTGCATAACACCATCAAATCTCAATGATACAACATCAAAAACCAATCACACTTGCAAAAACTCATCATAACAACTTCAAAAACGCAACACAACACCTTCAGAAACTCATAGCCACCACTTCAAAAATACATCACAACTCCAAAAACACATCACAACTTGTCCAAATCATAAGAACAACGCCACAAACTCATCTCAACACAATCAATTCGCATCACATTACAGAAAACTAATCACAACACAAAGACATCATCACAACACCTTAAGGAACTGATCATGACACCTTAGAAAACTGATCACAACACCTCTAAAAGCTCAACACAACATCGTCAAACACTCTTCACAAAACCTTCAAAAATTCATCACAGCTCTTCCAAAAACTGATCACATCTTCAAAAACGCATCACAACACTTCCAAAAAATCATTACAACACCTTCAAAAACTCATCACATCATGAAAAACTCATCACAACACCTTCAAAAAATCATCGCAAAATATCCAAACACTCATCACAACACCTCCAAAAACTCATCACAACACCTTCAAGGACACATCACAACCTTCGAATGCAGATCACACCTTCAAACCTCCTACTAACACATCCAAAACCTCATCACAATACTTCCAAAAATTCATCAAAACACATTCTTAAACTCAGCACAAAACATCGAAAAGCTGATTCCAACATCTCCAAAAATTCATCACAAAACCAAAAATTCATTGCAACACCTCCAAAGGAATTTAACAACGTCTCCAAAAACTCAACACAACACCAGAAAAAACTCATCACAACTTCTTCAAAATCTCATCACAACACTTCCACAAATGCATCACAACACATTCTAAAACTCATCACAGCACATCCATAGGCTGATTCCAACATCTCCAAAAATTCATCACAACACCAAAATTGCATTACAACACCTCCAAAGGCACATCACAACTTCTCCAAAATTCAGCACAACACCTTCAAAACCTCATCACAACACTTCCAAAAACCGTTCACAGCACCTTCAAAACCCATCACACAGCTTCCAAAACCTCATCATAACACCTTCAAAAACTCATCACAACACAATCAAAAACTCATCGCAAAATCTCCAAACAGTCATCACAACACCTGCAACAAGTCATCATAACACCTTGAAAGACGCATCACAAACCTTCGAAATCAGATCACAACAACTTCAAAAGCTCACAATAACATCTCCAAAAACACATCAAAATGCTTACAAAAATTCATCACAACACATTCTAAAATGCATCACAACACATGGAACGGCTGATTACAGCATCTCAAAATATTCGTCACAACACCAAAAATTCATCACAACAGCTCCAAAGGCACATCACAAAGTCTTCAAAATCTCTGCATAACACCATCAAATCTCAATGATACAACATCAAAAACCAATCACACTTGCAAAAACTCATCATAACAACTTCAAAAACGCAACACAACACCTTCAGAAACTCATAGCCACCACTTCAAAAATACATCACAACTCCAAAAACACATCACAACTTGTCCAAATCATAAGAACAACACCACAAACTCATCTCAACACAATCAATTCGCATCACATTACAGAAAACTAATCACAACACAAAGACATCATCACAACACCTTAAGGAACTGATCATGACACCTTAGAAAACTGATCACAACACCTCTAAAAGCTCAACACAACATCGTCAAACACTCTTCACAAAACCTTCAAAATTCATCACAGCTCTTCCAAAAACTGATCACATCTTCAAAAACGCATCACAACACTTCCAAAAAATCATTACAACACCTTCAAAAACTCATCACATCATGAAAAACTCATCACAACACCTTCAAAAAATCATCGCAAAATATCCAAACACTCATCACAACACCTCCAAAAACTCATCACAACACCTTCAAGGACACATCACAACCTTCGAATGCAGATCACATCTTCAAACCTCCTACTAACACATCCAAAACCTCATCACAATACTTCCAAAAATTCATCAAAACACATTCTTAAACTCAGCACAAAACATCGAAAAGCTGATTCCAACATCTCCAAAAATTCATCACATAACCAAAAATTCATTGCAACACCTCCAAAGGAATTTAACAACGTCTCCAAAAACTCAACACAACACCAGAAAAAACTCATCACAACTTCTTCAAAATCTCATCACAACACTTCCACAAATGCATTACAACACATTCTAAAACTCATCACAGCACATCCAAAGGCTGATTCCAACATCTCCAAAAATTCATCACAACACCAAAATTGCATTACAACACCTCCAAAGGCACATCACAACTTCTCCAAAATTCAGCGCAACACCTTCAAAATCTCATCACAGCACTTCCAAAAACCATTCACAGCACCTTCAAAACCCATCACACAGCTTCCAAAAGTCATCATAACACCTTCAAAAACTCATCACAACACAGTCAAAAACTCATCGCAAAATCTCCAAACAGTCATCACAACACCTGCAACAAGTCATCATAACACCTTGAAAGACGCATCACAAACCTTCGAAATCAGATCACAACAACTTCAAAAGCTCACAATAACATCTCCAAAAACACATCAAAATGCTTACAAAAATTCATCACAACACATTCTAAAATGCATCAAAACACATCGAACGGCTGATTACAGCATCTCAAAATATTCGTCACAACACCAAAAATTCATCACAACAGCTCCAAAGGCACATCACAAAGTCTTCAAAATCTCTGCATAACACCATCAAATCTCAATGATACAACATCAAAAACCAATCACACTTGCAAAAACTCATCATAACAACTTCAAAAACGCAACACAACACCTTCAGAAACTCATAGCCACCACTTCAAAAATACATCACAACTCCAAAAACACATCACAACTTGTCCAAATCATAAGAACAACGCCACAAACTCATCTCAACACAATCAATTCGCATCACATTACAGAAAACTAATCACAACACAAAGACATCATCACAACACCTTAAGGAACTGATCATGACACCTTAGAAAACTGATCACAACACCTCTAAAAGCTCAACACAACATCGTCAAACACTCTTCACAAAACCTTCAAAAATTCATCACAGCTCTTCCAAAAACTGATCACATCTTCAAAAACGCATCACAACACTTCCAAAAAATCATTACAACACCTTCAAAAACTCATCACATCATGAAAAACTCATCACAACACCTTCAAAAAATCATCGCAAAATATCCAAACACTCATCACAACACCTCCAAAAATTCATCACAACACCTTCAAGGACACATCACAACCTTCGAATGCAGATCACACCTTCAAACCTCCTACTAACACATCCAAAACCTCATCACAATACTTCCAAAAATTCATCAAAACACATTCTTAAACTCAGCACAAAACATCGAAAAGCTGATTCCAACATCTCCAAAAATTCATCACAAAACCAAAAATTCATTGCAACACCTCCAAAGGAATTTAACAACGTCTCCAAAAACTCAACACAACACCAGAAAAAACTCATCACAACTTCTTCAAAATCTCATCACAACACTTCCACAAATGCATCACAACACATTCTAAAACTCATCACAGCACATCCATAGGATGATTCCAACATCTCCAAAAATTCATCACAACACCAAAATTGCATTACAACACCTCCAAAGGCACATCACAACTTCTCCAAAATTCAGCACAACACCTTCAAAACCTCATCACAACACTTCCAAGAACTGTTCACAGCAACATCAAAACCCATCACACAGCTTCCAAAAACTCATCATAACACCTTCAAAAACTCATCACAACACAATCAAAAACTCATCGCAAAATCTCCAAACAGTCATCACAACACCTGCAACAAGTCATCATAACACCTTGAAAGACGCATCACAAACCTTCGAAATCAGATCACAACAACTTCAAAAGCTCACAATAACATCTCCAAAAACACATCAAAATGCTTACAAAAATTCATCACAACACATTCTAAAATGCATCACAACACATGGAACGGCTGATTACAGCATCTCAAAATATTCGTCACAACACCAAAAATTCATCACAACAGCTCCAAAGGCACATCACAAAGTCTTCAAAATCTCTGCATAACACCATCAAATCTCAATGATACAACATCAAAAACCAATCACACTTGCAAAAACTCATCATAACAACTTCAAAAACGCAACACAACACCTTCAGAAACGCATAGCCACCACTTCAAAAATACATCACAACTCCAAAAACACATCACAACTTGTCCAAATCATAAGAACAACGCCACAAACTCATCTCAACACAATCAATTCGCATCACATTACAGAAAACTAATCACAACACAAAGACATCATCACAACACCTTAAGGAACTGATCATGACACCTTAGAAAACTGATCACAACACCTCTAAAAGCTCAACACAACATCGTCAAACACTCTTCACAAAACCTTCAAAAATTCATCACAGCTCTTCCAAAAACTGATCACATCTTCAAAAACGCATCACAACACTTCCAAAAAATCATTACAACACCTTCAAAAACTCATCACATCATGAAAAACTCATCACAACACCTTCAAAAAATCATCGCAAAATATCCAAACACTCATCACAACACCTCCAAAAACTCATCACAACACCTTCAAGGACACATCACAACCTTCGAATGCAGATCACACCTTCAAACCTCCTACTAACACATCCAAAACCTCATCACAATACTTCCAAAAATTCATCAAAACACATTCTTAAACTCAGCACAAAACATCGAAAAGCTGATTCCAACATCTCCAAAAATTCATCACAAAACCAAAAATTCATTGCAACACCTCCAAAGGAATTTAACAACGTCTCCAAAAACTCAACACAACACCAGAAAAAACTCATCACAACTTCTTCAAAATCTCATCACAACACTTCCACAAATGCATCACAACACATTCTAAAACTCATCACAGCACATCCATAGGCTGATTCCAACATCTCCAAAAATTCATCACAACACCAAAATTGCATTACAACACCTCCAAAGGCACATCACAACTTCTCCAAAATTCAGCACAACACCTTCAAAATCTCATCACAACACTTCCAAAAACCATTCACAGCACCTTCAAAACCCATCACACAGCTTCCAAAACTCATCATAACACCTTCAAAAACTCATCACAACACAGTCAAAAACTCATCGCAAAATCTCCAAACAGTCATCACAACACCTGCAACAAGTCATCATAACACCTTGAAAGACGCATCACAAACCTTCGAAATCAGATCACAACAATTTCAAAAGCTCACAATAACATCTCCAAAAACACATCAAAATGCTTACAAAAATTCATCACAACACATTCTAAAATGCATCAAAACACGTCGAACGGCTGATTACAGCATCTCAAAATATTCGTCACAACACCAAAAATTCATCACAACAGCTCCAAAGGCACATCACAAAGTCTTCAAAATCTCTGCATAACACCATCAAATCTCAATGATACAACATCAAAAACCAATCACACTTGCAAAAACTCATCATAACAACTTCAAAAACGCAACACAACACCTTCAGAAACTCATAGCCACCACTTCAAAAATACATCACAACTCCAAAAACACATCACAACTTGTCCAAATCATAAGAACAACGCCACAAACTCATCTCAACACAATCAATTCGCATCACATTACAGAAAACTAATCACAACACAAAGACATCATCACAACACCTTAAGGAACTGATCATGACACCTTAGAAAACTGATCACAACACCTCTAAAAGCTCAACACAACATCGTCAAACACTCTTCACAAAACCTTCAAAAATTCATCACAGCTCTTCCAAAAACTGATCACATCTTCAAAAACGCATCACAACACTTCCAAAAAATCATTACAACACCTTCAAAAACTCATCACATCATGAAAAACTCATCACAACACCTTCAAAAAATCATCGCAAAATATCCAAACACTCATCACAACACCTCCAAAAATTCATCACAACACCTTCAAGGACACATCACAACCTTCGAATGCAGATCACACCTTCAAACCTCCTACTAACACATCCAAAACCTCATCACAATACTTCCAAAAATTCATCAAAACACATTCTTAAACTCAGCACAAAACATCGAAAAGCTGATTCCAACATCTCCAAAAATTCATCACAAAACCAAAAATTCATTGCAACACCTCCAAAGGAATTTAACAACGTCTCCAAAAACTCAACACAACACCAGAAAAAACACATCACAACTTCTTCAAAATCTCATCACAACACTTCCACAAATGCATCACAACACATTCTAAAACTCATCACAGCACATCCAAAGGCTGATTCCAACATCTCCAAAAATTCATCACAACACCAAAATTGCATTACAACACCTCCAAAGGCACATCACAACTTCTCCAAAATTCAGTGCAACTCCTTCAAAATCTCATCACAGCACTTCCAAAAACCATTCACAGCACCTTCAAAACCCATCACACAGCTTCCAAAACCTCATCATAACACCTTCAAAAACTCATCACAACAAAATCAAAAACTCATCGCAAAATCTCCAGTCATCACAACACCTGCAACAAGTCATCATAACACCTTGAAAGACGCATCACAAACCTTCGAAATCAGATCACAACAACTTCAAAAGCTCACAATAACATCTCCAAAAACACATCAAAATGCTTACAAAAATTCATCACAACACATTCTAAAATGCATCAAAACACGTCGAACGGCTGATTACAGCATCTCAAAATATTCGTCACAACACCAAAAATTCATCACAACAGCTCCAAAGGCACATCACAAAGTCTTCAAAATCTCTGCATAACACCATCAAATCTCAATGATACAACATCAAAAACCAATCACACTTGCAAAAACTCATCATAACAACTTCAAAAACGCAACACAACACCTTCAGAAACTCATAGCCACCACTTCAAAAATACATCACAACTCCAAAAACACATCACAACTTGTCCAAATCATAAGAACAACGCCACAAACTCATCTCAACACAATCAATTCGCATCACATTACAGAAAACTAATCACAACACAAAGACATCATCACAACACCTTAAGGAACTGATCATGACACCTTAGAAAACTGATCACAACACCTCTAAAAGCTCAACACAACATCGTCAAACACTCTTCACAAAACCTTCAAAAATTCATCACAGCTCTTCCAAAAACTGATCACATCTTCAAAAACGCATCACAACACTTCCAAAAAATCATTACAACACCTTCAAAAACTCATCACATCATGAAAAACTCATCACAACACCTTCAAAAAATCATCGCAAAATATCCAAACACTCATCACAACACCTCCAAAAACTCATCACAACACCTTCAAGGACACATCACAACCTTCGAATGCAGATCACACCTTCAAACCTCCTACTAACACATCCAAAACCTCATCACAATACTTCCAAAAATTCATCAAAACACATTCTTAAACTCAGCACAAAACATCGAAAAGCTGATTCCAACATCTCCAAAAATTCATCACAAAACCAAAAATTCATTGCAACACCTCCAAAGGAATTTAACAACGTCTCCAAAAACTCAACACAACACCAGAAAAAACTCATCACAACTTCTTCAAAATCTCATCACAACACTTCCACAAATGCATCACAACACATTCTAAAACTCATCACAGCACATCCATAGGCTGATTCCAACATCTCCAAAAATTCATCACAACACCAAAATTGCATTACAACACCTCCAAAGGCACATCACAACTTCTCCAAAATTCAGCACAACACCTTCAAAATCTCATCACAACACTTCCAAAAACCATTCACAGCACCTTCAAAACCCATCACACAGCTTCCAAAACCTCATCATAACACCTTCAAAAACTCATCACAACACAGTCAAAAACTCATCGCAAAATCTCCAAACAGTCATCACAACACCTGCAACAAGTCATCATAACACCTTGAAAGACGCATCACAAACCTTCGAAATCAGATCACAACAACTTCAAAAGCTCACAATAACATCTCCAAAAACACATCAAAATGCTTACAAAAATTCATCACAACACATTCTAAAATGCATCAAAACAGGTCGAACGGCTGATTACAGCATCTCAAAATATTCATCACAACACCAAAAATTCATCACAACAGCTCCAAAGGCACATCACAAAGTCTTCAAAATCTCTGCATAACACCATCAAATCTCAATGATACAACATCAAAAACCAATCACACTTGCAACAACTCATCATAACAACTTCAAAAACGCAACACAACACCTTCAGAAACTCATAGCCACCACTTCAAAAATACATCACAACTCCAAAAACACATCACAACTTGTCCAAATCATAAGAACAACGCCACAAACTCATCTCAACACAATCAATTCGCATCACATTACAGAAAACTAATCACAACACAAAGACATCATCACAACACCTTAAGGAACTGATCATGACACCTTAGAAAACTGATCACAACACCTCTAAAAGCTCAACACAACATCGTCAAACACTCTTCACAAAACCTTCAAAAATTCATCACAGCTCTTCCAAAAACTGATCACATCTTCAAAAACGCATCACAACACTTCCAAAAAATCATTACAACACCTTCAAAAACTCATCACATCATGAAAAACTCATCACAACACCTTCAAAAAATCATCGCAAAATATCCAAACACTCATCACAACACCTCCAAAAATTCATCACAACACCTTCAAGGACACATCACAACCTTCGAATGCAGATCACACCTTCAAACCTCCTACTAACACATCCAAAACCTCATCACAATACTTCCAAAAATTCATCAAAACACATTCTTAAACTCAGCACAAAACATCGAAAAGCTGATTCCAACATCTCCAAAAATTCATCACAAAACCAAAAATTCATTGCAACACCTCCAAAGGAATTTAACAACGTCTCCAAAAACTCAACACAACACCAGAAAAAACTCATCACAACTTCTTCAAAATCTCATCACAACACTTCCACAAATGCATCACAACACATTCTAAAACTCATCACAGCACATCCATAGGCTGATTCCAACATCTCCAAAAATTCATCACAACACCAAAATTGCATTACAACACCTCCAAAGGCACATCACAACTTCTCCAAAATTCAGCACAACACCTTCAAAATCGCATCACAACACTTCCAAAAACCATTCACAGCACCTTCAAAACCCATCACACAGCTTCCAAAAACTCATCATAACACCTTCAAAAACTCATCACAACACAATCAAAAACTCATCGCAAAATCTCCAAACAGTCATCACAACACCTGCAACAAGTCATCATAACACCTTGAAAGACGCATCACAAACCTTCGAAATCAGATCACAACAACTTCAAAAGCTCACAATAACATCTCCAAAAACACATCAAAATGCTTACAAAAATTCATCACAACACATTCTAAAATGCATCAAAACACGTCGAACGGCTGATTACAGCATCTCAAAATATTCGTCACAACACCAAAAATTCATCACAACAGCTCCAAAGGCACATCACAAAGTCTTCAAAATCTCTGCATAACACCATCAAATCTCAATGATACAACATCAAAAACCAATCACACTTGCAAAAACTCATCATAACAACTTCAAAAACGCAAAACAACACCTTCAGAAACTCATAGCCACCACTTCAAAAATACATCACAACTCCAAAAACACATCACAACTTGTCCAAATCATAAGAACAACGCCACAAACTCATCTCAACACAATCAATTCGCATCACATTACAGAAAACTAATCACAACACAAAGACATCATCACAACACCTTAAGGAACTGATCATGACACCTTAGAAAACTGATCACAACACCTCTAAAAGCTCAACACAACATCGTCAAACACTCTTCACAAAACCTTCAAAAATTCATCACAGCTCTTCCAAAAACTGATCACATCTTCAAAAACGCATCACAACACTTCCAAAAAATCATTACAACACCTTCAAAAACTCATCACATCATGAAAAACTCATCACAACACCTTCAAAAAATCATCGCAAAATATCCAAACACTCATCACAACACCTCCAAAAACTCATCACAACACCTTCAAGGACACATCACAACCTTCGAATGCAGATCACACCTTCAAACCTCCTACTAACACATCCAAAACCTCATCACAATACTTCCAAAAATTCATCAAAACACATTCTTAAACTCAGCACAAAACATCGAAAAGCTGATTCCAACATCTCCAAAAATTCATCACAAAACCAAAAATTCATTGCAACACCTCCAAAGGAATTTAACAACGTCTCCAAAAACTCAACACAACACCAGAAAAAACTCATCACAACTTCTTCAAAATCTCATCACAACACTTCCACAAATGCATCACAACACATTCTAAAACTCATCACAGCACATCCATAGGCTGATTCCAACATCTCCAAAAATTCATCACAACACCAAAATTGCATTACAACACCTCCAAAGGCACATCACAACTTCTCCAAAATTCAGCACAACACCTTCAAAATCTCATCACAACACTTCCAAAAACCATTCACAGCACCTTCAAAACCCATCACACAGCTTCCAAAAACTCATCATAACACCTTCAAAAACTCATCACAACACAGTCAAAAACTCATCGCAAAATCTCCAAACAGTCATCACAACACCTGCAACAAGTCATCATAACACCTTGAAAGACGCATCACAAACCTTCGAAATCAGATCACAACAATTTCAAAAGCTCACAATAACATCTCCAAAAACACATCAAAATGCTTACAAAAATTCATCACAACACATTCTAAAATGCATCAAAACACGTCGAACGGCTGATTACAGCATCTCAAAATATTCGTCACAACACCAAAAATTCATCACAACAGCTCCAAAGGCACATCACAAAGTCTTCAAAATCTCTGCATAACACCATCAAATCTCAATGATACAACATCAAAAACCAATCACACTTGCAAAAACTCATCATAACAACTTCAAAAACGCAACACAACACCTTCAGAAACTCATAGCCACCACTTCAAAAATACATCACAACTCCAAAAACACATCACAACTTGTCCAAATCATAAGAACAACGCCACAAACTCATCTCAACACAATCAATTCGCATCACATTACAGAAAACTAATCACAACACAAAGACATCATCACAACACCTTAAGGAACTGATCATGACACCTTAGAAAACTGATCACAACACCTCTAAAAGCTCAACACAACATCGTCAAACACTCTTCACAAAACCTTCAAAAATTCATCACAGCTCTTCCAAAAACTGATCACATCTTCAAAAACGCATCACAACACTTCCAAAAAATCATTACAACACCTTCAAAAACTCATCACATCATGAAAAACTCATCACAACTCCTTCAAAAAATCATCGCAAAATATCCAAACACTCATCACAACACCTCCAAAAATTCATCACAACACCTTCAAGGACACATCACAACCTTCGAATGCAGATCACACCTTCAAACCTCCTACTAACACATCCAAAACCTCATCACAATACTTCCAAAAATTCATCAAAACACATTCTTAAACTCAGCACAAAACATCGAAAAGCTGATTCCAACATCTCCAAAAATTCATCACAAAACCAAAAATTCATTGCAACACCTCCAAAGGAATTTAAGTACGTCTCCAAAAACTCAACACAACACCAGAAAAAACTCATCACAACTTCTTCAAAATCTCATCACAACACTTCCACAAATGCATTACAACACATTCTAAAACTCATCACCGCACATCCAAAGGCTGATTCCAACATCTCCAAAAATTCATCACAACACCAAAATTGCATTACAACACCTCCAAAGGCACATCACAACTTCTCCAAAATTCAGCACAACACCTTCAAAATCTCATCACAACACTTCCAAAAACCATTCACAGCACCTTCAAAACCCATCACACAGCTTCCAAAAACTCATCATAACACCTTCAAAAACTCATCACAACACAGTCAAAAACTCATCGCAAAATCTCCAAACAGTCATCACAACACCTGCAACAAGTCATCATAACACCTTGAAAGACGCATCACAAACCTTCGAAATCAGATCACAACAACTTCAAAAGCTCACAATAACATCTCCAAAAACACATCAAAATGCTTACAAAAATTCATCACAACACATTCTAAAATTCATCAAAACACGTCGAACGGCTGATTACAGCATCTCAAAATATTCGTCACAACACCAAAAATTCATCACAACAGCTCCAAAGGCACATCACAAAGTCTTCAAAATCTCTGCATAACACCATCAAATCTCAATGATACAACATCAAAAACCAATCACACTTGCAAAAACTCATCATAACAACTTCAAAAACGCAACACAACACCTTCAGAAACTCATAGCCACCACTTCAAAAATACATCACAACTCCAAAAACACATCACAACTTGTCCAAATCATAAGAACAACGCCACAAACTCATCTCAACACAATCAATTCGCATCACATTACAGAAAACTAATCACAACACAAAGACATCATCACAACACCTTAAGGAACTGATCATGACACCTTAGAAAACTGATCACAACACCTCTAAAAGCTCAACACAACATCGTCAAACACTCTTCACAAAACCTTCAAAAATTCATCACAGCTCTTCCAAAAACTGATCACATCTTCAAAAACGCATCACAACACTTCCAAAAAATCATTACAACACCTTCAAAAACTCATCACATCATGAAAAACTCATCACAACACCTTCAAAAAATCATCGCAAAATATCCAAACACTCATCACAACACCTCCAAAAACTCATCACAACACCTTCAAGGACACATCACAACCTTCGAATGCAGATCACACCTTCAAACCTCCTACTAACACATCCAAAACCTCATCACAATACTTCCAAAAATTCATCAAAACACATTCTTAAACTCAGCACAAAACATCGAAAAGCTGATTCCAACATCTCCAAAAATTCATCACAAAACCAAAAATTCATTGCAACACCTCCAAAGGAATTTAACAACGTCTCCAAAAACTCAACACAACACCAGAAAAAACTCATCACAACTTCTTCAAAATCTCATCACAACACTTCCACAAATGCATCACAACACATTCTAAAACTCATCACAGCACATCCATAGGCTGATTCCAACATCTCCAAAAATTCATCACAACACCAAAATTGCATTACAACACCTCCAAAGGCACATCACAACTTCTCCAAAATTCAGCACAACACCTTCAAAATCTCATCACAACACTTCCAAAAACCATTCACAGCACCTTCAAAACCCATCACACAGCTTCCAAAAACTCATCATAACACCTTCAAAAACTCATCACAACACAGTCAAAAACTCATCGCAAAATCTCCAAACAGTCATCACAACACCTGCAACAAGTCATCATAACACCTTGAAAGACGCATCACAAACCTTCGAAATCAGATCACAACAACTTCAAAAGCTCACAATAACATCTCCAAAAACACATCAAAATGCTTACAAAAATTCATCACAACACATTCTAAAATGCATCAAAACACGTCGAACGGCTGATTACAGCATCTCAAAATATTCGTCACAACACCAAAAATTCATCACAACAGCTCCAAAGGCACAGCACAAAGTCTTCAAAATCTCTGCATAACACCATCAAATCTCAATGATACAACATCAAAAACCAATCACACTTGCAAAAACTCATCATAACAACTTCAAAAACGCAACACAACACCTTCAGAAACTCATAGCCACCACTTCAAAAATACATCACAACTCCAAAAACACATCACAACTTGTCCAAATCATAAGAACAACGCCACAAACTCATCTCAACACAATCAATTCGCATCACATTACAGAAAACTAATCACAACACAAAGACATCATCACAACACCTTAAGGAACTGATCATGACACCTTAGAAAACTGATCACAACACTTCTAAAAGCTCAACACAACATCGTCAAACACTCTTCACAAAACCTTCAAAAATTCATCACAGCTCTTCCAAAAACTGATCACATCTTCAAAAACGCATCACAACACTTCCAAAAAATCATTACAACACCTTCAAAAACTCATCACATCATGAAAAACTCATCACAACTCCTTCAAAAAATCATCGCAAAATATCCAAACACTCATCACAACACCTCCAAAAATTCATCACAACACCTTCAAGGACACATCACAACCTTCGAATGCAGATCACACCTTCAAACCTCCTACTAACACATCCAAAACCTCATCACAATACTTCCAAAAATTCATCAAAACACATTCTTAAACTCAGCACAAAACATCGAAAAGCTGATTCCAACATCTCCAAAAATTCATCACAAAACCAAAAATTCATTGCAACACCTCCAAAGGAATTTAACAACGTCTCCAAAAACTCAACACAACACCAGAAAAAACTCATCACAACTTCTTCAAAATCTCATCACAACACTTCCACAAATGCATTACAACACATTCTAAAACTCATCACCGCACAACCAAAGGCTGATTCCAACATCTCCAAAAATTCATCACAACACCAAAATTGCATTACAACACCTCCAAAGGCACATCACAACTTCTCCAAAATTCAGCACAACACCTTCAAAATCTCATCACAACACTTCCAAAAACCATTCACAGCACCTTCAAAACCCATCACACAGCTTCCAAAAACGCATCATTTCACCTTCAAAAACTCATCACAACACAATCAAAAACTCATCGCAAAATCTCCAAACAGTCATCACAACACCTGCAACAAGTCATCATAACACCTTGAAAGACGCATCACAAACCTTCGAAATCGGATCACAACAACTTCAAAAGCTCACAATAACATCTCCAAAAACACATCAAAATGCTTACAAAAATTCATCACAACACATTCTAAAATGCATCAAAACACGTCGAACGGCTGATTACAGCATCTCAAAATATTCGTCACAACACCAAAAATTCATCACAACAGCTCCAAAGGCACATCACAAAGTCTTCAAAATCTCTGCATAACACCATCAAATCTCAATGATACAACATCAAAAACCAATCACACTTGCAAAAACTCATCATAACAACTTCAAAAACGCAACACAACACCTTCAGAAACTCATAGCCACCACTTCAAAAATACATCACAACTCCAAAAACACATCACAACTTGTCCAAATCATAAGAACAACACCACAAACTCATCTCAACACAATCAATTCGCATCACATTACAGAAAACTAATCACAACACAAAGACATCATCACAACACCTTAAGGAACTGATCATGACACCTTAGAAAACTGATCACAACACCTCTAAAAGCTCAACACAACATCGTCAAACAATCTTCACAAAACCTTCAAAAATTCATCACAGCTCTTCCAAAAACTGATCACATCTTCAAAAACGCATCACAACACTTCCAGAAAATCATTACAACACCTTCAAAAACTCATCACATCATGAAAAACTCATCACAACACCTTCAAAAAATCATCGCAAAATATCCAAACACTCATCACAACACCTCCAAAAACTCATCACAACACATTCAAGGACACATCACAACCTTCGAATGCAGATCACACCTTCAAACCTCCTACTAACACATCCAAAACCTCAGCACAATACTTCCAAAAATTCATCAAAACACATTCTTAAACTCAGCACAAAACATCGAAAAGCTGATTCCAACATCTCCAAAAATTCATCACAAAACCAAAAATTCATTGCAACACCTCCAAAGGAATTTAACAACGTCTCCAAAAACTCAACACAACACCAGAAAAAACTCATCACAACTTCTTCAAAATCTCATCACAACACTTCCACAAATGCATCACAACACATTCTAAAACTCATCACAGCACATCCATAGGCTGATTCCAACATCTCCAAAAATTCATCACAACACCAAAATTGCATTACAACACCTCCAAAGGCACATCACAACTTCTCCAAAATTCAAGCACACACCATCAAATCTCATCACACACTTCCAAAAACCATTCACAGCACCTTCAAAACCCATCACACAGCTTCCAAAAACTCATCATAACACCTTCAAAAACTCATCACAACACAGTCAAAAACTCATCGCAAAATCTCCAAACAGTCATCACAACACCTGCAACAAGTCATCATAACACCTTGAAAGACGCATCACAAACCTTCGAAATCAGATCACAACAACTTCAAAAGCTCACAATAACATCTCCAAAAACACATCAAAATGCTTACAAAAATTCATCACAACACATTCTAAAATGCATCAAAACACGTCGAACGGCTGATTACAGCATCTCAAAATATTCGTCACAACACCAAAAATTCATCACAACAGCTCCAAAGGCACAGCACAAAGTCTTCAAAATCTCTGCATAACACCATCAAATCTCAATGATACAACATCAAAAACCAATCACACTTGCAAAAACTCATCATAACAACTTCAAAAACGCAACACAACACCTTCAGAAACTCATAGCCACCACTTCAAAAATACATCACAACTCCAAAAACACATCACAACTTGTCCAAATCATAAGAACAACGCCACAAACTCATCTCAACACAATCAATTCGCATCACATTACAGAAAACTAATCACAACACAAAGACATCATCACAACACCTTAAGGAACTGATCATGACACCTTAGAAAACTGATCACAACACCTTCTAAAAGCTCAACACAACATCGTCAAACACTCTTCACAAAACCTTCAAAAATTCATCACAGCTCTTCCAAAAACTGATCACATCTTCAAAAACGCATCACAACACTTCCAAAAAATCATTACAACACCTTCAAAAACTCATCACATCATGAAAAACTCATCACAACTCCTTCAAAAAATCATCGCAAAATATCCAAACACTCATCACAACACCTCCAAAAATTCATCACAACACCTTCAAGGACACATCACAACCTTCGAATGCAGATCACACCTTCAAACCTCCTACTAACACATCCAAAAACTGATCACAACACTTCCAAAAACTCATCACAATGCATTCTAAAACTAATCACAACACATCGAAAAGCTGATTCTAACATCTCCAAAAATTCATCACAAAACCAAAAATTCATTACAACACCTCCAAAAGAATATAACAACTCCAAAAACTCAACATAACACCATCAATAACTCATCACAACATCTTCAAAATCTCATCACAACACTTCCACTAACTCATCACAACACATTCTAAAACTCATCACAGCACATCCAAAGGCTGATTCCAACATCTCCAAAAATTCATCACAACACCAAAAATGCATTACAACACCTCCAAAGGCACATCACAACGTCTCCAAAATTCAGCACAACACCTTCAAAATCTCATCACAACACTTCCAAAAACCATTCACAGCACCATCAAGAACTCATCACACAGCTTCCAAAAACTCATCATAACACCTTCAAAAACTCATCACAACACCAACAAAAACTCATCGCAAAATCTCCAAACAGTCATCACAACACCTCCAAAAAATCATCATAACACCTTCAAAGACACTTCACAAACCTTCGAAATCAGATCACAACAATTTCAAAAGCTCACAATAACATCTCCAAAAACACATCAAATGCTTACAAAAATTCACCACAACACATTCTAAAATGCATCACAACACATGGAACGGCTGATTACAGCATCTCAAAATATTCGTCACAACACCAAAAATTCATCACAACAGCTCCAAAGGCACATCACAAAGTCTTCAAAATCTCTGCATAACACCATCAAATCTCAATGATACAACATCAAAAACCAATCACACTTGCAAAAACTCATCATAACAACTTCAAAAACGCAACACAACACCTTCAGAAACTCATAGCCACCACTTCAAAAATACATCACAACTCCAAAAACACATCACAACTTGTCCAAATCATAAGAAAACACCACAAACTCATCTCAACACAATCAATTCGCATCACATTACAGAAAACTAATCACAACACAAAGACATCATCACAACACCTTAAGGAACTGATCATGACACCTTAGAAAACTGATCACAACACCTCTAAAAGCTCAACACAACATCGTCAAACACTCTTCACAAAACCTTCAAAAATTCATCACAGCTCTTCCAAAAACTGATCACATCTTCAAAAACGCATCATAACACTTCCAAAAAAATCATTACAACACTTTCAAAAGCTCATCACATCATGAAAAACTTATCACAACACCTTCAAAAAATCATCGCAAAATATCCAAACACTCATCACAACACCTCCAAAAACTCATCACAACACATTCAAGGACACATCACAACCTTCGAATGCAGATCACACCTTCAAACCTCCTACTAACACATCCAAAACCTCAGCACAATACTTCCAAAAATTCATCAAAACACATTCTTAAACTCAGCACAAAACATCGAAAAGCTGATTCCAACATCTCCAAAAATTCATCACAAAACCAAAAATTCATTGCAACACCTCCAAAGGAATTTAACAACGTCTCCAAAAACTCAACACAACACCAGAAAAAACTCATCACAACTTCTTCAAAATCTCATCACAACACTTCCACAAATGCATCACAACACATTCTAAAACTCATCACAGCACATCCATAGGCTGATTCCAACATCTCCAAAAATTCATCACAACACCAAAATTGCATTACAACACCTCCAAAGGCACATCACAACTTCTCCAAAATTCAACACAGCACCATCAAAATCTCATCACACTTCCAAAAACCATTCACAGCACCTTCAAAAGCCATCACACAGCTTCCAAAAACTCATCATAACACCTTCAAAAACTCATCACAACACAGTCAAAAACTCATCGCAAAATCTCCAAACAGTCATCACAACACCTGCAACAAGTCATCATAACACCTTGAAAGACGCATCACAAACCTTCGAAATCAGATCACAACAATTTCAAAAGCTCACAATAACATCTCCAAAAACACATCAAAATGCTTACAAAAATTCATCACAACACATTCTAAAAGGCATCAAAACACGTCGAACGGCTGATTACAGCATCTCAAAATATTCGTCACAACACCAAAAATTCATCACAACAGCTCCAAAGGCACAGCACAAAGTCTTCAAAATCTCTGCATAACACCATCAAATCTCAATGATACAACATCAAAAACCAATCACACTTGCAAAAACTCATCATAACAACTTCAAAAACGCAACACAACACCTTCAGAAACTCATAGCCACCACTTCAAAAATACATCACAACTCCAAAAACACATCACAACTTGTCCAAATCATAAGAACAACGCCACAAACTCATCTCAACACAATCAATTCGCATCACATTACAGAAAACTAATCACAACACAAAGACATCATCACAACACCTTAAGGAACTGATCATGACACCTTAGAAAACTGATCACAACACCTCTAAAAGCTCAACACAACATCGTCAAACACTCTTCACAAAACCTTCAAAAATTCATCACAGCTCTTCCAAAAACTGATCACATCTTCAAAAACGCATCACAACACTTCCAAAAAATCATTACAACACCTTCAAAAACTCATCACATCATGAAAAACTCATCACAACACCTTCAAAAAATCATCGCAAAATATCCAAACACTCATCACAACACCTCCAAAAATTCATCACAACACCTTCAAGGACACATCACAACCTTCGAATGCAGATCACACCTTCAAACCTCCTACTAACACATCCAAAACCTCATCACAATACTTCCAAAAATTCATCAAAACACATTCTTAAACTCAGCACAAAACATCGAAAAGCTGATTCCAACATCTCCAAAAATTCATCACAAAACCAAAAATTCATTGCAACACCTCCAAAGGAATTTAACAACGTCTCCAAAAACTCAACACAACACCAGAAAAAACTCATCACAACTTCTTCAAAATCTCATCACAACACTTCCACAAATGCATTACAACACATTCTAAAACTCATCACAGCACAACCAAAGGCTGATTCCAACATCTCCAAAAATTCATCACAACACCAAAATTGCATTACAACACCTCCAAAGGCACATCACAACTTCTCCAAAATTCAGCACAACACCTTCAAAATCTCATCACAACACTTCCAAAAACCATTCACAGCACCTTCAAAACCCATCACACAGCTTCCAAAAACGCATCATTACACCTTCAAAAACTCATCACAACACAATCAAAAACGCATCGCAAAATCTCCAAACAGTCATCACAACACCTGCAACAAGTCATCATAACACCTTGAAAGACGCATCACAAACCTTCGAAATCAGGATCACAACAACTTCAAAAGCTCACAATAACATCTCCAAAAACACATCAAAATGCTTACAAAAATTCATCACAACACATTCTAAAATGCATCAAAACACGTCGAACGGCTGATTACAGCATCTCAAAATATTCGTCACAACACCAAAAATTCATCACAACAGCTCCAAAGGCACATCACAAAGTCTTCAAAATCTCTGCATAACACCATCAAATCTCAATGATACAACATCAAAAACCAATCACACTTGCAAAAACTCATCATAACAACTTCAAAAACGCAACACAACACCTTCAGAAACTCATAGCCACCACTTCAAAAATACATCACAACTCCAAAAACACATCACAACTTGTCCAAATCATAAGAAAAACACCACAAACTCATCTCAACACAATCAATTCGCATCACATTACAGAAAACTAATCACAAAACAAAGACATCATCACAACACCTTAAGGAACTGATCATGACACCTTAGAAAACTGATCACAACACCTCTAAAAGCTCAACACAACATCGTCAAACAATCTTCACAAAACCTTCAAAAATTCATCACAGCTCTTCCAAAAACTGATCACATCTTCAAAAACGCATCACAACACTTCCAGAAAATCATTACAACACCTTCAAAAACTCATCACATCATGAAAAACTCATCACAACACCTTCAAAAAATCATCGCAAAATATCCAAACACTCATCACAACACCTCCAAAAATTCATCACAACACCTTCAAGGACACATCACAACCTTCGAATGCAGATCACACCTTCAAACCTCCTACTAACACATCCAAAAACTCATCACAATACTTCCAAAAATTCATCAAAACACATTCTTAAACTCAGCACAAAACATCGAAAAGCTGATTCCAACATCTCCAAAA
The DNA here is from genome assembly GCF_017639515.1 of Carcharodon carcharias. Lineage (NCBI taxonomy): Eukaryota > Metazoa > Chordata > Chondrichthyes > Lamniformes > Lamnidae > Carcharodon > Carcharodon carcharias. Next base: position 97,498,227 of record NC_054482.1, on the reverse strand, counting down.
ATTCATCACAAAACCAAAAATTCATTGCAACACCTCCAAAGGAATTTAACAACGTCTCCAAAAACTCAACACAACACCAGAAAAAACTCATCACAACTTCTTCAAAATCTCATCACAACACTTCCACAAACCCATCACAACACATTCTAAAATTTATCACAGCACATCCAAAGGCTGATTCCAACATCTCCAAAAATTCAGCACAACACAAAAATTGCATTACAACACCTCCAAAGGCACATCACAACTTCTCCAAAATTCAGCACAACACCTTCAAAATCTCATCACAACTCTTCCAAAAACCATTCAAAACACCATCAAGAACTCATCACACAGCTTCCAAAAACGCATCATAACACCTTCAAAAACTCATCACAACACGATCAAAAACTCATCGCAAAATCTCCAAACAGTCATCACAACACCTCCAAAAAAGCATCATAACACCTTCAAAGACACTTCACAAATTTTCGAAATCAGATCAAAACAACTTCAAAAGCTCACAATAACATCTCCAAAAACACATCAAAATGCTTACAAAAATTCATCACAACACATTCTAAAATGCATCAAAACACGTCGAACGGCTGATTACAGCATCTCAAAATATTCGTCACAACACCAAAAATTCATCACAACAGCTCCAAAGGCACATCACAAAGTCTTCAAAATCTCTGCATAACACCATCAAATCTCAATGATACAACATCAAAAACCAATCACACTTGCAAAAACTCATCATAACAACTTCAAAAACGCAACACAACACCTTCAGAAACTCATAGCCACCACTTCAAAAATACATCACAACTCCAAAAACACATCACAACTTGTCCAAATCATAAGAACAACGCCACAAACTCATCTCAACACAATCAATTCGCATCACATTACAGAAAACTAATCACAACACAAAGACATCATCACAACACCTTAAGGAACTGATCATGACACCTTAGAAAACTGATCACAACACCTCTAAAAGCTCAACACAACATCGTCAAACACTCTTCACAAAACCTTCAAAATTCATCACAGCTCTTCCAAAAACTGATCACATCTTCAAAAACGCATCACAACACTTCCAGAAAAATCATTACAACACCTTCAAAAACTCATCACATCATGAAAAACTCATCACAACACCTTCAAAAAATCATCGCAAAATATCCAAACACTCATCACAACACCTCCAAAAACTCATCACAACACATTCAAGGACACATCACAACCTTCGAATGCAGATCACACCTTCAAACCTCCTACTAACACATCCAAAACCTCAGCACAATACTTCCAAAAATTCATCAAAACACATTCTTAAACTCAGCACAAAACATCGAAAAGCTGATTCCAACATCTCCAAAAATTCATCACAAAACCAAAAATTCATTGCAACACCTCCAAAGGAATTTAACAACGTCTCCAAAAACTCAACACAACACCAGAAAAAACTCATCACAACTTCTTCAAAATCTCATCACAACACTTCCACAAATGCATCACAACACATTCTAAAACTCATCACAGCACATCCATAGGCTGATTCCAACATCTCCAAAAATTCATCACAACACCAAAATTGCATTACAACACCTCCAAAGGCACATCACAACTTCTCCAAAATTCAACACAGCACCATCAAAATCTCATCACAACACTTCCAAAAACCATTCACAGCACCTTCAAAACCCATCACACAGCTTCCAAAAACTCATCATAACACCTTCAAAAACTCATCACAACACAGTCAAAAACTCATCGCAAAATCTCCAAACAGTCATCACAACACCTGCAACAAGTCATCATAACACCTTGAAAGACGCATCACAAACCTTCGAAATCAGATCACAACAATTTCAAAAGCTCACAATAACATCTCCAAAAACACATCAAAATGATTACAAAAATTCATCACAACACATTCTAAAAGGCATCAAAACACGTCGAACGGCTGATTACAGCATCTCAAAATATTCGTCACAACACCAAAAATTCATCACAACAGCTCCAAAGGCACAGCACAAAGTCTTCAAAATCTCTGCATAACACCATCAAATCTCAATGATACAACATCAAAAACCAATCACACTTGCAAAAACTCATCATAACAACTTCAAAAACGCAACACAACACCTTCAGAAACTCATAGCCACCACTTCAAAAATACATCACAACTCCAAAAACACATCACAACTTGTCCAAATCATAAGAACAACGCCACAAACTCATCTCAACACAATCAATTCGCATCACATTACAGAAAACTAATCACAACACAAAGACATCATCACAACACCTTAAGGAACTGATCATGACACCTTAGAAATCTGATCACAACACTTCTAAAAGCTCAACACAACATCGTCAAACACTCTTCACAAAACCTTCAAAAATTCATCACAGCTCTTCCAAAAACTGATCACATCTTCAAAAACGCATCACAACACTTCCAAAAAATCATTACAACACCTTCAAAAACTCATCACATCATGAAAAACTCATCACAACACCTTCAAAAAATCATCGCAAAATATCCAAACACTCATCACAACACCTCCAAAAACTCATCACAACACCTTCAAGGACACATCACAACCTTCGAATGCAGATCACACCTTCAAACCTCCTACTAACACATCCAAAACCTCATCACAATACTTCCAAAAATTCATCAAAACACATTCTTAAACTCAGCACAAAACATCGAAAAGCTGATTCCAACATCTCCAAAAATTCATCACAAAACCAAAAATTCATTGCAACACCTCCAAAGGAATTTAACAACGTCTCCAAAAACTCAACACAACACCAGAAAAAACTCATCACAACTTCTTCAAAATCTCATCACAACACTTCCACAAATGCATCACAACACATTCTAAAACTCATCACCGCACAACCAAAGGCTGATTCCAACATCTCCAAAAATTCATCACAACACCAAAATTGCATTACAACACCTCCAAAGGCACATCACAACTTCTCCAAAATTCAGCACAACACCTTCAAAATCTCATCACAACACTTCCAAAAACCATTCACAGCACCTTCAAACCCATCACACAGCTTCCAAAAACTCATCATATCACCTTCAAAAACTCATCACAACACAATCAAAAACTCATCGCAAAATCTCCAAACAGTCATCACAACACCTGCAACAAGTCATCATAACACCTTGAAAGACGCATCACAAACCTTCGAAATCAGATCACAACAACTTCAAAAGCTCACAATAACATCTCCAAAAACACATCAAAATGCTTACAAAAATTCATCACAACACATTCTAAAATGCATCAAAACACGTCGAACGGCTGATTACAGCATCTCAAAATATTCGTCACAACACCAAAAATTCATCACAACAGCTCCAAAGGCACATCACAAAGTCTTCAAAATCTCTGCATAACACCATCAAATCTCAATGATACAACATCAAAAACCAACCACACTTGCAAAAACTCATCATAACAACTTCAAAAACGCAACACAACACCTTCAGAAACTCATAGCCACCACTTCAAAAATACATCACAACTCCAAAAACACATCACAACTTGTCCAAATCATAAGAAAAACACAACAAACTCATCTCAACACAATCAATTCGCATCACAATACAGAAAACTAATCACAAAACAAAGACATCATCACAACACCTTAAGGAACTGATCATGACACCTTAGAAAACTGATCACAACACCTCTAAAAGCTCAACACAACATCGTCAAACAATCTTCACAAAACCTTCAAAAATTCATCACAGCTCTTCCAAAAACTGATCACATCTTCAAAAACGCATCACAACACTTCCAGAAAATCATTACAACACCTTCAAAAACTCATCACATCATGAAAAACGCATCACAACACCTTCAAAAAATCATCGCAAAATATCCAAACACTCATCACAACACCTCCAAAAACTCTTCACAACACCTTCAAGGACACATCACAACCTTCGAATGCAGATCACACCTTCAAACCTCCTACTAACACATCCAAAACCTCATCACAATACTTCCAAAAATTCATCAAAACACATTCTTAAACTCAGCACAAAACATCGAAAAGCTGATTCCAACATCTCCAAAAATTCATCACAAAACCAACAATTCATTGCAACACCTCCAAAGGAATTTACCAACGTCTCCAAAAACTCAACACAACACCAGAAAAAACTCATCACAACTTCTTCAAAATCTCATCACAACACTTCCACAAATGCTTCACAACACATTCTAAAACTCATCACAGCACATGCAAAGGCTGATTCCAACATCTCCAAAAATTCATCACAACACCAAAATTGCATTACATCACCTTCAAAGGCACATCACAAACTCTCCAAAATTCAGCACAACACCTTCAAAATCTCATCACAACACTTCCAAACACCATTCACAGCACCTTCAAAACCCATCACACAGCTTCCAAAAACTCATCAGAACACCTTCAACAACTCATCACAACACAGTCAAAAACTCATCGCAAAATCTCCAAACAGTCATCACAACACGTGCAACAAGTCATCATAACCTTGAAAGACGCATCACAAACCTTCGAAATCAGATCACAACAACTTCAAAAGCTCACAATAACATCTCCAAAAACACATCAAAATGCTTACAAAAATTCATCACAACACATTCTAAAATGCATCAAGACACGTCGAACGGCTGATTACAGCATCTCAAAATATTCGTCACAACACCAAAAATTCATCACAACAGCTCCAAAGGCACATCACAAAGTCTTCAAAATCTCTGCATAACACCATCAAATCTCAATGATACAACATCAAAAACCAATCACACTTGCAAAAACTCATCATAACAACTTCAAAAACGCAACACAACACCTTCAGAAACTCATAGCCACCACGTCAAAACTACATCACAACTCCAAAAACATATCACAACTTGTCCAAATCATAAGAACAACGCCACAAACTCATCTCAACACAATCAATTCGCATCACATTACAGAAAACTAATCACAACACAAAGACATCATCACAACACCTTAAGGAACTGATCATGACACCTTAGAAAACTGATCACAACACCTCTAAAAGCTCAACACAACATCGTCAAACACTCTTCACAAAACCTTCAAAAATTCATCACAGCTCTTCCAAAAACTGATCACATCTTCAAAAACGCATCACAACACTTCCAAAAAATCAATACAACACCTTCAAAAAATCATCGCAAAATATCCAAACACTCATCACAACACCTCCAAAAAATCATCACAACACCTTCAAGGACACATCACAACCTTCGAATGCAGATCACACCTTCAAACCTCCTACTAACACATCCAAAACCTCATCACAATACTTCCAAAAATTCATCAAAACACATTCTTAATCTCAGCACAAAACATCGAAAAGCTGATTCCAACATCTCCAAAAATTCATCACAAAACCAAAAATTCATTGCAACACCTCCAAAGGAATTTAACAACGTCTCCAAAAACTCAACACAACACTAGAAAAAACTCATCACAACTTCTTCAAAATCTCATCACAACACTTCCACAAATGCATTACAACACATTCTAAAACTCATCACCGCACAACCAAAGGCTGATTCCAACATCTCCTAAAATTCATCACAACACCAAAATTGCATTACAACACCTCCAAAGGCACATCACAACTTCTCCAAAATTCAGCACAACACCTTCAAAATCTCATCACAACACTTCCAAAAACCATTCACAGCACCTTCAAAACCCATCACACAGCTTCCAAAAACTCATCATAACACCTTCAAAGACTCATCACAGCACAGTCAAAAACTCATCGCAAAATCTCCAAACAGTCATCACAACACCTGCAACAAGTCATCATAACACCTTGAAAGATGCATCACAAACCTTCGAAATCAGATCACAACAACTTCAAACGCTCACAATAACATCTCCAAAAACACATCAAAATGCTTTCAAAAATTCATCACAACACATTCTAAAATGCATCAAAACACGTCGAACGGCTGATTACAGCATCTCAAAATATTCGTCACAACACCAAAAATTCATCACAACAGCTCCAAAGGCACAGCACAAAGTCTTCAAAATCTCTGCATAACACCATCAAATCTCAATGATACAACATCAAAAACCAATCACACTTGCAAAAGCTCATCATAACAACTTCAAAAACGCAACACAACACCTTCAGATACTCATAGCCACCACTTCAAAAATACATCACAACTCCAAAAACACATCACAACTTGTCCAAATCATAAGAACAACGCCACAAACTCATCTCAACACCATCAGATCTCATCACATTACAGAAAACTAATCACAACACGAAGACATCATCACAACACCTTAAAGAACTGATCATGACACCTTAGAAAACTGATCACAACACCTCTAAAAGCTCAACACAACATCGTCAAACACTCTTCACAAAACCTTCATAACTTCATCACAGCTCTGCCAAAAACTGATCACATCTTCAAAAACTCATCACAACACTTCCAAAAAATCATTACAACACCTTCAAAAACTCATCACATCATGAAAAGGTAATCACAACACCTTCAAAAACTCATCGCAAAATCTCCAAACACTCATCACAACACCTCCAAAAATCCATCACAACACCTTCAAAGACACATCACAACCTTTGAAAGCAGATCACAAAATCAAAAACTCCTAATAACACATCCAAAACCTCATCACAATACTTCCACAAATTCATCAAAACACATTCTAAATCTCAGCACAAAACATCGAAAAGCTCATTCCAACATCTCCAGAAATTCATCACAAAACCAAAAATTCATAGCAACACCTCCAAAGCAATATAACAACATCTCCAACAACTCAACACAACAACATCAAAACCTCAGCGCAAAATCTCCAAACAGTCATCACAACACCTGCAACAAGTCCTCATTACACCTTGAAAGATGCATCACAAAGCTTCAAAATCAGATCACAACAACTTCAAAAGCTCACAATAATATCTCCAAAAACACATCACAACGCTTCCAAACAGTCATCACAACACATTCTAAAACATATCACAACACATCGAATGGCTGATTCCAACATCTCAAAATATTCGTTACAACACCAAAAATTCATCACAACAGCTCCAAAGGCACATCACAAAGTCTTCAAAATCTCTGCATAACACCATCAAATCTCAATGATACAACATCAAAAACCAATCACACTTGCAAAAACTCATCATAACAACTTCAAAAATGCAACACAACACCTTCGGAAACTCGTAGCCACCACTTCAAAACTACATCACAACTCCAAAAACACATCTCAACTGTCCAAATCATAAGAACAACGCCACAAACTCATCTCAACACAATCAGATCTCATCACTTTACAGAAAACTAATCACAACACGAAGACATCATCACAACAGGTAAAGGAACTGATCATGACACCTTAGAAAACTGATCACAACACCTCTTAAAACTCAACACAACATCGTCAAACACTCTTCACAAAACCTTCATAACCTCATCACAGCTCTTCCAAAAACTAATCACATCTTCAAAAACGCATCACAACACTTCCAAAAAATCATTACAACACCTTCAAAAACTCATCACATCATGAAAAGGTCATCACAACACCTTCAAAAACTCATCACAAAATCTCCAAAAATTCATCACTACAACGACAAAAACCCATCACAACACGTTCAAAGACACATCACAACTTTCGAAAGCAGATCACAACTTCAAAAACTGCTAATAATAGATTAAAAAACTCATCACAATACTTCCAAAAATTCATCAAAACACATTCTAAAACTCAGCACAAGACATAGAAAGGCTCATTCCAACATCTCCAAAAATTCATCACAATACCAAAAATTCATTGCAACACAAACAAAGGAGTATAACAACGTCTCCAAAAACTCAACACAACACCATCAAAAACTCTTCACAACGTCTTCAAAATCTCATCACAATGCTTCCACAAACTCATCACAACACATTTTAAAACTCATCACAGCACATCCAAAGGCTGATTCCAACATTTCGAAAAATTCAAAACAGCACCAAAAATGCATTCAAACACCTCCAAAGACACATCACAACGTCTCCAAAATCTCAGCACAACACCTTCAAAGTCTCATCACAACACTTCCAAAAACTGTTCATAGCACCATAAAAACCCATCACACAGCTTCCAAAAACTCATCATAACACCTTCAAAAACTCATCACAACACAGTCAAAAACTCATCGCAAAATCTCCAAACAGTCTTCACAACACCTGCAAAAAGTCATCATAACACCTTGAAAGACGCATCACAAACTTTCAAAATCAGATCACAACAACTTCAAAAGCTCACAATAACATCTCCAAAAACACATCAAAATGCTTTCAAAAATTCATCACAACACATTCTAAAATGCATCAAAACACATCGAACGGCTGATTACAGCATCTCAAAATATTCGTCACAACAGCAAAAATTCATCACAACAGCTGCAAAGGCACAGCACAAAGTCTTCAGAATCTCTGCATAACACCATCAAATTTCAATGATACAACATCAAAAACCAATCACACTTGCAAAAACTCATCATAACAACTTCAAAAACGCAACACAACACCTTCAGAAACTCATTGCCAACACTTCAAAAATACATCACAACTCCAAAAACAAATCACAACCTGTCCAAATCATAAATACAACGCCACAAACTCATCTCAACACAATCAGATCTCATCACATTACAGAAAACTAATCACAACACGAAGACATCATCACAACACCTTAACGTACTGATCATGACACCTTAGAAAACTGATCACAACACCTCTTAAAACTCAACACAACATCGTCAAACACTCTTCACAAAACCTTCATAACCTCATCACAGCTCTTCCAAAAACTGATCACATTTTCAAAAATGCATCACAACAATTCCAAACAATCATTACAACACCTTCAAAAACTCATCACATCATGAAAAGGTCATCACAACACCTTCAAAAAATCATCGTAAAATCTCCAAAGACGCATCACAACACCTCCAAAAACCCATCACAACACCTTCAAAGACACATCACAATCTTTGAAAGCAGATCACAACTTCAAAAGCTCCTAATAACACATACAAAACCTCATCACAATACTTCCAAAAATTCATCAAAACACATTCTAAAACTCAGCACAAAACATCGAAAAGCTCATTCCAACATCTCCAGAAATTCATCACAAAACCAAAAATTCATTGCAACACCTCCAAAGGAATATAACAACGTCTCTAAAAACTCAACACAACACCAGAAAAAACTCATCACAACTTCTTCAAAATCTCAGCACAACACTTCCACAAATGCATCACAACACATTCTAAAACTCATCACAGCACAACCAAAGGCCGATTCCAACATCTCTAAAAATTCATCACAACACCAAAAATGCATTACAACACCTCCAAAGGCACATCACAACGTCTACAAAATCTCATCACAACACCTTCAAAATCTCATCACAACCCTTCCAAAAACTGTTCATAGTACCATAAAAACCCATCACACAGCTTCCAAAAACTCATCATAACACCTTCAAAAACTCATCACAACACAATCAAAAACACATCGCAAAATCTCCAAACAGTCATCACAACACCTGCAACAAGTCATCATAACACCTTGAAAGACGCATCACAATCCTTCGAAATCAGATCACAACAACTTCAAAAGCTCACAATAACATCTCCAAAAACACATCAAAATGCTTACAAAAATTCATCACAACACATTCCAAAACATATCACAACACATCTAATGGCTGATTCCAACATCTCAAAATATTCGTCACAACACCAAAAAAAGATCACAACAGCTCCAAAGGCACATCACAAAGTCTTCAAAATCTCTGCATAACACCATCAAATCTCAATGATACAACATCAAAAACCAATCACACTTGCAAAAACTCATCATAACAACTTCAACAACGCAACACAACACCTTCAGAAACTCATAGCCACCACTTCAAAAATACATCACAACTCCAAAAACACATCACAACTTGTCCAAATCATAAATACAACGCCACAAACTCATCTCAACACAATCAGATCTCATCACATTACAGAAAACTAATCACAACACGAAGACATCATCACAACACCTTAAAGAACTGATCATGACACCTTAGAAAACTGATCACAACACCTCTTAAAACTCAACACAACATCGTCAAACACTCTTCACAAAACCTTCATAACCTCATCACAGCTCTTCCAAAAACTGATCACATCTTCAAAAACGCATCACAACACTTCCAAAAAATCATTACAACACCTTCAAAAACTCATCACATCATGAAAAACTCATCACAACACCTTCAGAAAATCATCGCAAAATATCCAAACACTCATCACAACACCTCCAAAAACCCATCGCAACACCTTCAAAGACACATCACAACCTTCGAAAGCATATCACAACTTCAAAAACTCCGAATAACACATCCAAAACCTCATCACAATACTTCCAAAAATTCATCAAAACACATTCTAAAACTCAGCACAAAACATCGAAAAGCTGATTCCAACATCTCCAAAAATTCATCACAATACCAAAAATTCATTGCAACACACACAAAGGAGTATAACAACGTCTCCAAAAACTCAACGCAACACCATCAAAAACTCATCACAACTTCTTCAAAATCTCATCACAACACTTCCACAAATGCATCACAACACATTCTAAAACTCATCACAGCACATCCAAAGGCTGATTCCAACATCTCCAAAAATTCATCACAACACCAAAAATGCATTACAACACCTCCAATGTCATAGCACAACGTCTCCAAAATCTCAGCACAACACCTTCAAAATCTCATCACAACACTTCCAAAAACTGTTCATAGCACCATAAAAACCCGTCACACAGCTTCCAAAAACTCATCATAACACCTTCAAAAACTCATCACAACACCATCAAAAACTCATCGCAAAATCTCCAAACAGTCTTCGCAACACCTGCAACAAGTCATCATAACACCTTGAAAGACGCATCACAAACTTACAAAATCAGATCACAACAACTTCAAAAGCTCACAATAACATCTCCAAAAACACATCAAAATGCTTTCAAAAATTCATCACAACACATTCTAAAATGCATCAAAACACATCGAATGGCTGATTACATGATCTCAAAATATTCGTCACAACACCAAAAATTCATCACAACAGTTCCAAAGGCACATCACAAAGTCTTCAAAATCTCTGCATAACACCATCAAATCTCAATGATACAACATCAAAAACCAATCACACTTGCAAAAACTCATCATAACAACTTCAACAACGCAACACAACACCTTCAGAAACTCATAGCCACCACTTCAAAAATACATCACAACTCCAAAAACACATCACAACTTGTCCAAATCATAAATACAACGCCACAAACTCATCTCAACACAATCAGATCTCATCACATTACAGAAAACTAATCACAACACGAAGACATCATCACAACACCTTAAAGGACTGATCATGACACCTTAGAAAACTGATCACAACACCTCTTAAAACTCAACACAACATCGTCAAACACTCTTCACAAAACCTTCATAACCTCATCACAGCTCTTCCAAAGACTGATCACATCTTCAAAGACGCATCACAACACTTCCAAAAAATCATTACAACACCTTCAAAAACTCATCACATCATGAAAAACTCATCACAACACCTTCAGAAATTCATCGCAAAATATCCAAACACTCATCACAACACCTCCAAAAACCCATCACAACACCTTCAAAGACACATCACAACCTTTGAAAGCAGATCACAACTTCAAAAACTCCTAATAACACATTAAAAACCTCATCACAATACTTCCAAAAATTCATCAAAACACATTTTAAAACTCAGCACAAAACATCGAAAAGCTCATTCCAACATCTCCAGAAATTCATCACAAAACCAAAAATTCATTGCAACACCTCCAAAGGAATATAACAACGTCTCTAAAAACTCAACACAACACCAGAAAAAACTCATCACAACTTCTTCAAAATCTCAGCACAACACTTCCACAAATGCATCACAACACATTCTAAAACTCATCACAGCACATCCAAAGGCTGATTCCAACATCTCTAAAAATTCATCACAACACCAAAAATGCATTACAACACCTCCAAAGGCACATCACAACGTCTCCAAAATCTCAGCACAACACCTTCAAAAACTCATCACAACACTTCCAAAAACTGTTCATTGTACCATAAAAACCCATCACACAGCTTCCAAAACCTCATCATAACACCTTCAAAAACTCATCACAAAGCAATCAAAAATGCATCGCAAAATCTCCAAACAGTCATCACAACACCTGCAACAAGTCATCATAACACCTTGAAAGACGCATCACAAACCTTCGAAATCAGATCACAACAACTTCAAAAGCTCACAATAACATTTCCAAAAACACATCAAAATGCTTACAAAAATTCATCACAACACATTCTAAAACGCATCACAACACATCGAACGGCTGATTACAGCATCTCAAAATATTCGTCACAACACCAAACATTCATCACAACAGCTCCAAAGGCACATCACAGTCTTCAAAACCTCTGCATAACACCATCAAATCTCAATGATACAACATCAAAAACCAATCACACTTGCAAAAACTCATCATAACAACTTCAAAAACGCAACACAACACATTCAGAAACTCATAGCCACCACTTCAAAAATACATCACAACTCCAAAAACACATCACAACTTGTCCAAATCATAAGAACAACGCCACAAACTCATCTCAACACAATCAGATCTCATCACATTACAGAAAACTAATCACAACACGAAGACATCATCACAACACCTTAAGGAACTGATCATGACACCTTAGAAAACTGATCACAACACCTCTAAAAGCTCAACACAACATCGGCAAACAATCTTCACAAAACCTTCATAAACTCATCACAGCTCTTCCAAAAACTGATCACATCTTCATAAACGCATCACAACACTTCCAAAAAATCATTACAACACTTTCATAAACTCATCACATCATGAAAAACTCATCACAGCACCTTCAAAAACTCATCGCAAAATCTCCAAACACTCATCACAACACCTCCAAAAACCCATCGCAACACCTTCAAAGACACATCACAACCTTCGAAAGCAGATCACAACTTCAAAAACTCATAATAACACATCCAAAACCTCATCACAATACTTCCAAAAATTCATCAAAACACATTCTAAAACTCAGCACAAAACATCGAAAAGCTGATTCCAACATCTCCAAAAATTCATCACAAAACCAAAAGTTCATTGCAACACCTCCAAAGGAATTTAACAACGTCTCCAAAAACTCAACACAACACCAGCAAAAACTCATCACACCTTCTTCAAAATCTCATCACAACACTTCCACAAATGCGTCACAACACATTCTAAAACTCATCACAGCACATCCAAAGGCTGATTCCAACATCTTCAAAAATTCATCACAACACCAAAAATGCATTACAACACCTGCAAAGGCACATCACAACGTTGCCAAAATCTCAGCACAACACCTTTAAAAGCTGAACACAACAACAAAACCTCATCACAACAACATCAAAAGCCAAGCACAACACCTCCAAAATCTCATCACAACACTTCCAAGAACTGTTCACAACACAATCAAAACCTCATCACACAGCTTCCAAAAACTCATCATAACACCTTCAAAAACCCATCACAACACAATCAAAAACTCATCGTAAAATCTCCAAACAGTCATCACAACACCTGCAATAAGTCATCATAACACCTTGAAAGACGCATCACAATCCTTCGAGATCAGATCACAACAACTTCAAAAGCTCACAATAACATCTCCAAAAACATATTAAAATGCTTCCAAAAATTCATCACGACAGCTCCAAAGGCAGATCACAAAGTCTTCAAAATCTCAGCATGACACATTCAAAATCTCAATGCAACAACATCAAAAAACTATCACACTTGCATAGACTCATCATAACAACTTCAAAAACCCAACACATCACCTTCGGAAACTCATAACCAAAACTTCAAAAATTCATCACACCTCCAAAAACACATCACAACTTGTCCAAAATATAAGCACAATGCCACAAACTCATCTCAACACAATCAGAACTCATCACATTACCTAAAACTAATCACAACACAAAGACCGCATCACACTGTAAGAAACTGATCGTGACGCCTTAGCGCACTGATCACAACATCTCCAAAATCTCATCACAGCTCTTCCAAAAACTCATCACAACACATTCTAAAGCTGATTCCAACATCTCCAAAATCTCATCACAACATTTCCACAAACTCATCACAACACATTCTAAAACTCATACCAACACATCCAAAAACTAATTCGAACATCTCCAAAAATTCATCACAACACAAAAAATGCTTTAAAAGACATCCAATGGCACATCACAACATCTCCAAAATCTCAGCACAACACCTTCAAAAATTCAAAACAACGACAAAATCTCATCACACCAACATCAAAAGCACAGCACAACACATCCAAAAACTCATCATTACACCTTCAAAACTCATCATAACACCATCAAATGCACATCACAAAATCTCCAAACACTCATCACAACACCTCCAAAAACTCGTCACAACACCTTCAAAAACTCAACACAACACCAGCAAAAACTCATCACAACTTCTTCAAAATCTCATCACAACACTTCCACAAACTCATCACAACACATTCTAAAACTCATCACAGCACATCCAAAGGCTGATTCCAACATCTCCGAAAATTCATCACAACACCAAAAATGCTTTACAACACCTCCCAAGGCACAGCACACCATCTCCAAAGTCTCAGCACAACACCTTCAAAAACTCATTACAATACATTCAAAAATTCATCTTATCAATTCCACAAACTCATCATGACGCCTCCAAAAACTCTTCGCAAAATCACCAAACAATCCTCGCAACACCTCCAAAACCACATTACTAGACCCTCAAAGACACATCACAAACCTTGGAAATCAGTTCACAACGACTACAAAAACACAAAATAACATTTGCAAAAACACATCAAAACGCTTCCAAAAACTCATCGCAACACATTCGAAAATTCATCACAACACATCTAAAGAATGATTCCAACATCTCCAAAAATTCATCACAACAGCAAAAACTCACCACAACACCTCTAAAGGCACATCACAAAGACTTCAGAATCTCATCATAACACCTTCCAAAGCTCAACACAAAAAGAAAAACATGTCGCAACACCATCAAATAAGCACCACAGCACTTCCAAATACTCATAATAGGACGTTCACAAACTCATCACAACAATTCCAGAAACTCATCACAATACCTTCTGGAACTCATCACAACATCTTATAAACTCATCAAAACATTTCCAAAAAGTCGTCAAAACACCTGCAAAATCTCAATGCAACAATATCAAAATCCTATGAAACTTAAAAAAATTCATCAGAACAACATCAAAAACTCATCACACCTCCAAAAACTCATTGCAAATTCTCCAAACACCCATCACAACATCTCCAAAAACTCATCACAACACCTTCAAAACCTCATCACAAAGCTTCCAAACAATTATCATAACACCTTCAAATATTCATCAACATACATACAAAAACTCATCTCAACAATTCCACAAACACATCATGACGCCTCATGACGTCACCACGCCTAAAAAAACTCATCACAACATTAGCAAACATTCATCACAACACATCCCTAAACTAATCACAACATCATCAAAAACTCATCACAACACCTTCAAAAACTCACCAAAACACTTCCATAAAATAATCACAACAACTAGAAAAGTTCATCGCAACACTGAAAAAAACCTCACGACAACACTTTGAGAAAATCATCACACCTCAGGAAGCACAGCACCACATCAACAAAATATTAACACAACACAAAAACCGCATCACGACAAAATCAAATCTCATCACATCACAAGAAACTCATCACAACACCAGAAGCTCATCACAACACCTGATGGAACTAATCACAAAACCTTCAAAAATTCATCACAACACCAACAATTCATCTCAACACCAGAAACCAATCATAACAACTTCAAAAACGCATCAGAACATCTCCAAAAACTCATTGCTGCATATTCAGAAAATCATCACAACATATCCAAAACTTCATACCAACATCTCAAAAAATTCATCACACCAAAATCACTTCACACCTCCAAAGGCAGATCACAAGGGTCTCTAAAATATCATCACAAACTCTTCAAAAACTCAACAGAACGCCAAAAATATCATCACAACACGATCAAAGGCTCTTCATAACAGTTCTAAAAAATCATCATAACAATATCAAAAGTTCATCTCAACACTTCCAAAAACTCATCACAATGCCTCCAAAAACACTTTGCAAAATTTCCAAACACTCATCACAACACGTCCAAAACCTCATCACAACACCTTCAAAGACCCATCACAAGCCTTCGAAATCAGATCGCAACAACTTCAAAAACTCAAAATAACAACTCCAAAAACTCATCACAACACCTTCAATACCTCATCAAAAAGCTTCCAAAAATTTATCATAAAGCTTCCAAAAACTCATCACAACACGTTCAAAAACTCATCACATCACATCCAAAGGCTGATTCCAACATCTCCAAAAATTCATCACAACACAAAAAACTCACCACAACACCTCCAAAAGCACATCACAAAGTCTTCAAAATCTCATCATAACATGTTCAAAAACTCAACACGTCAAGGAAAACTCTTCCCAACACCATCAAAAAATCATCACAACACTTCCAAAAACTCATCATAGCACGTTCAAAAACTCACCACAACACTTCCAAAAACTCATCAAAATACCTTGGGCAACTCATCACAACATCTTATAAACTCATCAAAACATTTCCAAAAAGGTCATCACAACACCTGCAAAGTCTCAATGCAACAACATCAAAATCCTATGAAACTTGCAAAAATTCATCAGAACAACTACAAAAAC
The DNA here is from genome assembly GCF_017639515.1 of Carcharodon carcharias. Classification (NCBI taxonomy): domain Eukaryota; kingdom Metazoa; phylum Chordata; class Chondrichthyes; order Lamniformes; family Lamnidae; genus Carcharodon; species Carcharodon carcharias. The sequence goes on along the minus strand of NC_054482.1, from coordinate 97,481,161 downwards.
TCAACACAACACCTTCAAAACCTCATAACCACAACTTCAAAAATTCATCACACCTCCAAAAACACATCACAACATATCCAAAACCTCATAACAACACCACAAACTCATCTCAACACAAGTAGAACTCATTACATTACTGGAAACTCATCACAACACCAAGAGCTCATCACAACACCTTCAAAAATGCATCAAAACACTTCCATAAACTGATCACAACACCTTCAAAAACTGATCACTGCACCTTTAGAATCTGATCACAACACCTCCAAAAACACATCACGATGCCCACAAAATTCCATTACAACATTTGAAAACATTCATCACAACACATCCCTAAACTAATCAATACATCATCAAAGACTCATCACAACACCTTCAAGAACTCATCAAAACACTTCCAGAAAATGATCACAACAACTTCAAAAGCTCATCGCAACACTTACAAAAACTCATGACATCACTGAGAAATGCATCACACCTCAAAAAGCACATCACCACATCACCAAAACCTCAACTTAACACAAAAACCTCATCACGACAAAATCAAATCACATCACATCACAAGAAACTCATCCCAACACCTGACGCTCATCACAACACCTGATGAAACTAATCACACCAAAAACACTTAACACCTCCAAAGGCACATCACAGTGTCTCTAACATCTCATCACAACATCTTGAAAAACTCAACAGAGAGTCAAAAACGCATCACAACACCATCAAAAGCACTTCATAACACTTGAAAAAACTCCTCAAACCACTATCGAAAACTCATCTCAATACTTCCAAAAACTCATCACAATGCCTCCAAAAACTCATTGCAAAATATCCAAAAACTCATCACAACACCTCCAAAAACTCATCACAATACCTTCAAAGACACATCTCAACCTTCGAAATCAGATCACAACAACTTCAAAAACTTATAATAACATCTAAAAAAAACAGATCACAACACTTCCAAAAACTCATCACAATGCCTCCAAAAACTCATCACAAAACCATCAAAGGCCCATAACAGGCCTTCGAAATCAAATCACAACAACTTCAAAAACTCAAAATAACATCTCCAAGAACTCATCACGACACTTCCAAAAACTCATCATAGGACATTCATAAACTCATCACAACACTACCGAAAATTCATCACAATACCTTCTGGAACTCATCACAACATCTTATAAACTCATCAAAACATTTCCAAAAAGTCACCACAACACCTGCAAAATCTCAACGCAACAACATCAACATTCTATAAAACTTGCAAAAATTCATCAGAACACCTTCAAAACCTCATCACAAAGCTTCCAAAAATTTATCACAACACCTTCAAAAACTCATTACAATACATTCAAAAACTCATCTCAACAATTCCACAAACTCATCATGACGCCTCCAAAAACCCATCGCAAAATCACCAAACATTCCAAAAATTCATCACAACACCAAAAACTCACCACAACACCTCCAAAGGCACATCACAAAGTCTTCAAAATCTCATGAGAACACCTTCAAAAACTCAATGCAACAAAAAAACTCGTCGCAAAACCATCAAAAACTCACCACAACACTTCCAAAAACTCATCATAGCACGTTCAAAAACTCACCACAACACTTCCAAAAACTCAACACAATGCTTTCTGGAACTCATCACAACATCTTATAAACTCAGCAAAACATTTCTAAAAGGTCATCACAATACCTGCAAAATCTCAATGCAACAACATCAAAATCCTATGAAACTTGCAAAAATTCATCAGAACAACTACAAAAACTCAACACAACACCTTCAAAACCTCATAACCACAACTTCAAAAATTCATCACACCTTCAAAAACATATCACAACATATCCAAAACCTCATAACAACACCAGAAACTCATCTCAACACAAATAGATCTCATTCCATTACTGGAAACTCATCACAACACCAAGAGCTCATCACAACACCTTCAAAAATGCATCAAAACACTTCCATAAACTGATCACAACACCGTCAAAAACTGATCACTGCACCTTTAGAAACTGATCACAACATCTCCAAAAACACATCACGATTCCTACAAAAATCCATTACAACATTTGAAAACATTCATCACAACACATCCCTAAACTAATCAAAACATCATCAAAAACTCATCACAACACCTTCAAAAACTCATCAAAACACTTCCAAAAAATGATCACAACAACTTCAAAAGCTCATCGCAACACTTACAAAAACTCATGACAACACTTTGAGAAATGCATCACACCTCAAAAAGCACATCACCCCATCACCAAAACCTCAACTTAACACAAAAACCTCATCACGACAAAATCAAATCACATCACATCACAAGAAACTCATCCCAACACCTGACGCTCATCACAACACCTGATGAAACTAATCACAAAACCTTCAAAAATTCATCACAACACTAACAATTCATCACAACACCAGAAACCAATCATAACAGCTTCAAAAACTCAAAAGAATATCCCGAAAAACTCATTGCTACACATTCAGAAACTCATGACAACACATCCAAAACCTCATCCCAACATCTCCAAAATTCCATCACACCAAAAACACTTCACACCTCCAAAGGCACATCCGCAGTGTCTCTAACATCTCATCACAACATCTTGAAAAACTCAACAGAGCGTCAAAAACGCATCACAACATCATCAAAAGCTCTTCATAACACTTGAAAAAACTCCTCAAACCACTATCGAAAACTCATCTCAATACTTCCAAAAACTCATCACAATGCCTCCAAAAACTCATTGCAAAATATCCAAAAACTCATCACAACACCTCCAAAAACTCATCACAATACCTTCAAAGACCCATCACAAGCCTTCGAAATCAGATCACAACAACTTCAAAAACTCGATATAACATCTACAAAAACTCATTACGACACTTCCAAAAACTCATCATAGGACATTCACAAACTCATCACAACACTTCCAAAAACTCATCACAATACCATCTGGAACTCATCACAACATCTTATAAACTCATCAAAACAGTTCCAAAAAGTCATCACAACACCTGCAAAATCTCAATGCAACAACATCAAATTCCTATGAAACTTGCAAAAAATTCATCACAACACCTTCAAACCCTCATCACAAAGCTTCCAAAACTTTATCACAACACCTTCAAAAACCCATTACATTACATTCAAAAATTCATCTCAATAATTCCACAAACTCATCATGACGCCTCCAAAAACTCTTCGCAAAATCACCAAACGTTCCTCACAACACCTCCAAAACCCCATTACTGGGCGCTCAAAGACACATCACAAACCTTGGAAATCAGTTCACAACAACTACAAAAACACATAATAACATCCCCAAAAACACATCATAACACTTCCAAATACTCATTGCAACACATTCGAAAACTCATCACAACACATCAAAAGGCTGATTCCAACATCTCCAAAAATTCATCACCACACCAAAACCTCACCACAACACCTCCAAAGGCACATCACAAAGTCTTCAAAATCTCATGAGAACACCTTCAAAAACTCAATGCAATGAGAAAAACTCTTCGCAACACCATCAAAAACGCACCACAACACTTCCAAAAACTCATCATAGGATGTTCACAAACTCATCACAACACTTCCAAAAACTCATCACAATACCTGCTGGAACTCATCACAACATCTTATAAACTCAGCAAAACATTTCCAAAAAGTCATCACAACACCTGCAAAATCTCAATGCAACAACATCAAAATCCTATGAAAATTGCAAAGATTCATCAGAACAACTTCAAAAACTCAACACAACAGCTTCAAAAACTCATAACCACAACTTCAGAAATTCATCGCACCTCCAAAAACATATCAAGACATATCCAAAACCTCATAACAACACCACAAACTCATCTCAGCACAATTAAAACTCATCAAATTACGGGAAACTCATCACAACACCAAGAGCTCATCTCAACATCTTCAAAAATGCATCAAAACACTTCCATAAACTGATCACAACACCTTTAAAAACTGATCACAGCACCTTTAGAAACTGATCACAACACCTCCAACAACTGATCACAACGCCTACAAAACCTCATCACAACATCTGCAAACATTCATCACAACACATCCCTAAACTAATCACAACATCATCAAAAACTCATCACAACACCTTCAAAAACTCACCAAAACACTTCCATAAACTGATCACAACAACTTCAAAGGATCATCGCAACACTTACAAAAACTCATGACAACACTTTGAGAAATTCATCACACCTCAAGAAGCACATCATCACAAAACTAAAACTTCAACACAACTCAAAAACCGCATCACGACAAAATCAAATCTCATCACATCACAAGAAACTCATCACAACACCAGAAGCTCATCTCAACACCTCATGAAACTAATCACAAAACCTTCAAAAATTCATCACAACACCAACAATTCATCTCAACACCAGACACCAATCATAACAGCTTCAAAAACGCATCAGAACATCTCCAAAAACTCATTGCTGCACATGCAGAAGCTTATCACAACACATCCAAAACTTAATCCCAACATCTCCAAAACGTCATCACACCAAAAACTCTTCACACCTCCAAATGCAGATCACAGTGTCTCTAAAATCTCATCACAAAATCTTCAAAAACTCAAAAAAATCATCACAACACCATCATAACCTCTTCAAAACACTTCCAAAAACTCATCATAACACTATCAAAAATTCATCTCTACACCTCCAAAAACTCATCACAATGCCTCCAAAAGCTCATTGCAAAATCTCTGAACTCTCATCACAAAACCTTCAAAGACCCATCACAAGCCTTCGAAATCAGATCACAACAACTTCAAAAACTCAAAATAACATCTAAAAAAAACAGATCACAACACTTCCAAAATCTCATCACAATGCCTCCAAAAACTCATCACAAAACCATCAAAGGCCCATAACAGGCCTTCGAAATCAAATCACAACAACTTCAAAAACTCAAAATAACATCTCCAAGAACTCATCACGACACTTCCAAAAACTCATCATAGGACATTCATAAACTCATCACAACACTACCGAAAATTCATCACAATACCTTCTGGAACTCATCACAACATCTTATAAACTCATCAAAACATTTCCAAAAAGTCACCACAACACCTGCAAAATCTCAACGCAACAACATCAACATTCTATAAAACTTGCAAAAATTCATCAGAACACCTTCAAAACCTCATCACAAAGCTTCCAAAAATTTATCACAACACCTTCAAAAACTCATTACAATACATTCAAAAACTCATCTCAACAATTCCACAAACTCATCATGACGCCTCCAAAAACCCATCGCAAAATCACCAAACATTCCTCACAACACTTCCAAAAACCCATTACTAGACCGTCAAAGACACATCACAAACCTTGGAAATCAGTTCACAACAACTACAAAAACACATAATAACATCTCCAAAAACACATCATAACGCTTCCAAAAACTCATTGCAACACATTCGAAAACACATCAAAACACATCAAAGGGCTGAATCCAACATCTCCAAAAATTCATCACAACACCAAAAACTCACCACAACACCTCCAAAGGCACATCACAAAGTCTTCAAAATCTCATGAGAACACCTTCAAAAACTCAATGCAACAAAAAAACTCGTCGCAAAACCATCAAAAACTCACCACAACACTTCCAAAAACTCATCATAGCACGTTCAAAAACTCACCACAACACTTCCAAAAACTCAACACAATGCTTTCTGGAACTCATCACAACATCTTATAAACTCAGCAAAACATTTCTAAAAGGTCATCACAATACCTGCAAAATCTCAATGCAACAACATCAAAATCCTATGAAACTTGCAAAAATTCATCAGAACAACTACAAAAACTCAACACAACACCTTCAAAACCTCATAACCACAACTTCAAAAATTCATCACACCTTCAAAAACATATCACAACATATCCAAAACCTCATAACAACACCAGAAACTCATCTCAACACAAATAGATCTCATTCCATTACTGGAAACTCATCACAACACCAAGAGCTCATCACAACACCTTCAAAAATGCATCAAAACACTTCCATAAACTGATCACAACACCGTCAAAAACTGATCACTGCACCTTTAGAAACTGATCACAACATCTCCAAAAACACATCACGATTCCTACAAAAATCCATTACAACATTTGAAAACATTCATCACAACACATCCCTAAACTAATCAAAACATCATCAAAAACTCATCACAACACCTTCAAAAACTCATCAAAACACTTCCAAAAAATGATCACAACAACTTCAAAAGCTCATCGCAACACTTACAAAAACTCATGACAACACTTTGAGAAATGCATCACACCTCAAAAAGCACATCACCCCATCACCAAAACCTCAACTTAACACAAAAACCTCATCACGACAAAATCAAATCACATCACATCACAAGAAACTCATCCCAACACCTGACGCTCATCACAACACCTGATGAAACTAATCACAAAACCTTCAAAAATTCATCACAACACTAACAATTCATCACAACACCAGAAACCAATCATAACAGCTTCAAAAACTCAAAAGAATATCCCGAAAAACTCATTGCTACACATTCAGAAACTCATGACAACACATCCAAAACCTCATCCCAACATCTCCAAAATTCCATCACACCAAAAACACTTCACACCTCCAAAGGCACATCCGCAGTGTCTCTAACATCTCATCACAACATCTTGAAAAACTCAACAGAGCGTCAAAAACGCATCACAACATCATCAAAAGCTCTTCATAACACTTGAAAAAACTCCTCAAACCACTATCGAAAACTCATCTCAATACTTCCAAAAACTCATCACAATGCCTCCAAAAACTCATTGCAAAATATCCAAAAACTCATCACAACACCTCCAAAAACTCATCACAATACCTTCAAAGACCCATCACAAGCCTTCGAAATCAGATCACAACAACTTCAAAAACTCGATATAACATCTACAAAAACTCATTACGACACTTCCAAAAACTCATCATAGGACATTCACAAACTCATCACAACACTTCCAAAAACTCATCACAATACCATCTGGAACTCATCACAACATCTTATAAACTCATCAAAACAGTTCCAAAAAGTCATCACAACACCTGCAAAATCTCAATGCAACAACATCAAATTCCTATGAAACTTGCAAAAAATTCATCACAACACCTTCAAACCCTCATCACAAAGCTTCCAAAACTTTATCACAACACCTTCAAAAACCCATTACATTACATTCAAAAATTCATCTCAATAATTCCACAAACTCATCATGACGCCTCCAAAAACTCTTCGCAAAATCACCAAACGTTCCTCACAACACCTCCAAAACCCCATTACTGGGCGCTCAAAGACACATCACAAACCTTGGAAATCAGTTCACAACAACTACAAAAACACATAATAACATCCCCAAAAACACATCATAACACTTCCAAATACTCATTGCAACACATTCGAAAACTCATCACAACACATCAAAAGGCTGATTCCAACATCTCCAAAAATTCATCACCACACCAAAACCTCACCACAACACCTCCAAAGGCACATCACAAAGTCTTCAAAATCTCATGAGAACACCTTCAAAAACTCAATGCAATGAGAAAAACTCTTCGCAACACCATCAAAAACGCACCACAACACTTCCAAAAACTCATCATAGGATGTTCACAAACTCATCACAACACTTCCAAAAACTCATCACAATACCTGCTGGAACTCATCACAACATCTTATAAACTCAGCAAAACATTTCCAAAAAGTCATCACAACACCTGCAAAATCTCAATGCAACAACATCAAAATCCTATGAAAATTGCAAAGATTCATCAGAACAACTTCAAAAACTCAACACAACAGCTTCAAAAACTCATAACCACAACTTCAGAAATTCATCGCACCTCCAAAAACATATCAAGACATATCCAAAACCTCATAACAACACCACAAACTCATCTCAGCACAATTAAAACTCATCAAATTACGGGAAACTCATCACAACACCAAGAGCTCATCTCAACATCTACAAAAATGCATCAAAACACTTCCATAAACTGATCACAACACCTTTAAAAACTGATCACAGCACCTTTAGAAACTGATCACAACACCTCCAACAACTGATCACAACGCCTACAAAACCTCATCACAACATCTGCAAACATTCATCACAACACATCCCTAAACTAATCACAACATCATCAAAAACTCATCACAACACCTTCAAAAACTCACCAAAACACTTCCATAAACTGATCACAACAACTTCAAAGGATCATCGCAACACTTACAAAAACTCATGACAACACTTTGAGAAATTCATCACACCTCAAGAAGCACATCATCACAAAACTAAAACTTCAACACAACTCAAAAACCGCATCACGACAAAATCAAATCTCATCACATCACAAGAAACTCATCACAACACCAGAAGCTCATCTCAACACCTCATGAAACTAATCACAAAACCTTCAAAAATTCATCACAACACCAACAATTCATCTCAACACCAGACACCAATCATAACAGCTTCAAAAACACATCAGAGCATCTCCAAAAACTCATTGCTGCACATGCAGAAGCTTATCACAACACATCCAAAACTTAATCCCAACATCTCCAAAACGTCATCACACCAAAAACTCTTCACACCTCCAAATGCAGATCACAGTGTCTCTAAAATCTCATCACAAAATCTTCAAAAACTCAAAAAAATCATCACAACACCATCATAACCTCTTCAAAACACTTCCAAAAACTCATCATAACACTATCAAAAATTCATCTCTACACCTCCAAAAACTCATCACAATGCCTCCAAAAGCTCATTGCAAAATCTCTGAACTCTCATCACAAAACCTTCAAAGACCCATCACAAGCCTTCGAAATCAGATCACAACAACTTCAAAAACTCAAAATAACATCTAAAAAAAACAGATCACAACACTTCCAAAATCTCATCACAATGCCTCCAAAAACTCATCACAAAACCATCAAAGGCCCATAACAGGCCTTCGAAATCAAATCACAACAACTTCAAAAACTCAAAATAACATCTCCAAGAACTCATCACGACACTTCCAAAAACTCATCATAGGACATTCATAAACTCATCACAACACTACCGAAAATTCATCACAATACCTTCTGGAACTCATCACAACATCTTATAAACTCATCAAAACATTTCCAAAAAGTCACCACAACACCTGCAAAATCTCAACGCAACAACATCAACATTCTATAAAACTTGCAAAAATTCATCAGAACACCTTCAAAACCTCATCACAAAGCTTCCAAAAATTTATCACAACACCTTCAAAAACTCATTACAATACATTCAAAAACTCATCTCAACAATTCCACAAACTCATCATGACGCCTCCAAAAACCCATCGCAAAATCACCAAACATTCCTCACAACACTTCCAAAAACCCATTACTAGACCCTCAAAGACACATCACAAACCTTGGAAATCAGTTCACAACAACTACAAAAACACATAATAACATCTCCAAAAACACATCATAACGCTTCCAAAAACTCATTGCAACACATACTAAAACTCATCAAAGCACATCCAAAGGCTGAATCCAACATCTCCAGAAATTCAGCACAACACCAAAAACTCACCACAACACCTCCAAAGGCACATCACAAAGTCTTCAAAATCTCATGAGAACACCTTCAAAAACTCAATGCAACAAAAAAACTCGTCGCAAAACCATCAAAAACTCACCACAACACTTCCAAAAACTCATCATAGCACGTTCAAAAACTCACCACAACACTTCCAAAAACTCAACACAATGCTTTCTGGAACTCATCACAACATCTTATAAACTCAGCAAAACATTTCTAAAAGGTCATCACAATACCTGCAAAATCTCAATGCAACAACATCAAAATCCTATGAAACTTGCAAAAATTCATCAGAACAACTACAAAAACTCAACACAACACCTTCAAAACCTCATAACCACAACTTCAAAAATTCATCACACCTTCAAAAACATATCACAACATATCCAAAACCTCATAACAACACCAGAAACTCATCTCAACACAAATAGATCTCATTCCATTACTGGAAACTCATCACAACACCAAGAGCTCATCACAACACCTTCAAAAATGCATCAAAACACTTCCATAAACTGATCACAACACCGTCAAAAACTGATCACTGCACCTTTAGAAACTGATCACAACATCTCCAAAAACACATCACGATTCCTACAAAAATCCATTACAACATTTGAAAACATTCATCACAACACATCCCTAAACTAATCAAAACATCATCAAAAACTCATCACAACACCTTCAAAAACTCATCAAAACACTTCCAAAAAATGATCACAACAACTTCAAAAGCTCATCGCAACACTTACAAAAACTCATGACAACACTTTGAGAAATGCATCACACCTCAAAAAGCACATCACCCCATCACCAAAACCTCAACTTAACACAAAAACCTCATCACGACAAAATCAAATCACATCACATCACAAGAAACTCATCCCAACACCTGACGCTCATCACAACACCTGATGAAACTAATCACAAAACCTTCAAAAATTCATCACAACACTAACAATTCATCACAACACCAGAAACCAATCATAACAGCTTCAAAAACTCAAAAGAATATCCCGAAAAACTCATTGCTACACATTCAGAAACTCATGACAACACATCCAAAACCTCATCCCAACATCTCCAAAATTCCATCACACCAAAAACACTTCACACCTCCAAAGGCACATCCGCAGTGTCTCTAACATCTCATCACAACATCTTGAAAAACTCAACAGAGCGTCAAAAACGCATCACAACATCATCAAAAGCTCTTCATAACACTTGAAAAAACTCCTCAAACCACTATCGAAAACTCATCTCAATACTTCCAAAAACTCATCACAATGCCTCCAAAAACTCATTGCAAAATATCCAAAAACTCATCACAACACCTCCAAAAACTCATCACAATACCTTCAAAGACCCATCACAAGCCTTCGAAATCAGATCACAACAACTTCAAAAACTCGATATAACATCTACAAAAACTCATTACGGACACTTCCAAAAACTCATCATAGGACATTCACAAACTCATCACAACACTTCCAAAAACTCATCACAATACCATCTGGAACTCATCACAACATCTTATAAACTCATCAAAACAGTTCCAAAAAGTCATCACAACACCTGCAAAATCTCAATGCAACAACATCAAATTCCTATGAAACTTGCAAAAAATTCATCACAACACCTTCAAACCCTCATCACAAAGCTTCCAAAACTTTATCACAACACCTTCAAAAACCCATTACATTACATTCAAAAATTCATCTCAATAATTCCACAAACTCATCATGACGCCTCCAAAAACTCTTCGCAAAATCACCAAACGTTCCTCACAACACCTCCAAAACCCCATTACTGGGCGCTCAAAGACACATCACAAACCTTGGAAATCAGTTCACAACAACTACAAAAACACATAATAACATCCCCAAAAACACATCATAACACTTCCAAATACTCATTGCAACACATTCGAAAACTCATCACAACACATCAAAAGGCTGATTCCAACATCTCCAAAAATTCATCACCACACCAAAACCTCACCACAACACCTCCAAAGGCACATCACAAAGTCTTCAAAATCTCATGAGAACACCTTCAAAAACTCAATGCAATGAGAAAAACTCTTCGCAACACCATCAAAAACGCACCACAACACTTCCAAAAACTCATCATAGGATGTTCACAAACTCATCACAACACTTCCAAAAACTCATCACAATACCTGCTGGAACTCATCACAACATCTTATAAACTCAGCAAAACATTTCCAAAAAGTCATCACAACACCTGCAAAATCTCAATGCAACAACATCAAAATCCTATGAAAATTGCAAAGATTCATCAGAACAACTTCAAAAACTCAACACAACAGCTTCAAAAACTCATAACCACAACTTCAGAAATTCATCGCACCTCCAAAAACATATCAAGACATATCCAAAACCTCATAACAACACCACAAACTCATCTCAGCACAATTAAAACTCATCAAATTACGGGAAACTCATCACAACACCAAGAGCTCATCTCAACATCTTCAAAAATGCATCAAAACACTTCCATAAACTGATCACAACACCTTTAAAAACTGATCACAGCACCTTTAGAAACTGATCACAACACCTCCAACAACTGATCACAACGCCTACAAAACCTCATCACAACATCTGCAAACATTCATCACAACACATCCCTAAACTAATCACAACATCATCAAAAACTCATCACAACACCTTCAAAAACTCACCAAAACACTTCCATAAACTGATCACAACAACTTCAAAGGATCATCGCAACACTTACAAAAACTCATGACAACACTTTGAGAAATTCATCACACCTCAAGAAGCACATCATCACAAAACTAAAACTTCAACACAACTCAAAAACCGCATCACGACAAAATCAAATCTCATCACATCACAAGAAACTCATCACAACACCAGAAGCTCATCTCAACACCTCATGAAACTAATCACAAAACCTTCAAAAATTCATCACAACACCAACAATTCATCTCAACACCAGACACCAATCATAACAGCTTCAAAAACGCATCAGAACATCTCCAAAAACTCATTGCTGCACATGCAGAAGCTTATCACAACACATCCAAAACTTAATCCCAACATCTCCAAAACGTCATCACACCAAAAACTCTTCACACCTCCAAATGCAGATCACAGTGTCTCTAAAATCTCATCACAAAATCTTCAAAAACTCAAAAAAATCATCACAACACCATCATAACCTCTTCAAAACACTTCCAAAAACTCATCATAACACTATCAAAAATTCATCTCTACACCTCCAAAAACTCATCACAATGCCTCCAAAAGCTCATTGCAAAATCTCTGAACTCTCATCACAAAACCTTCAAAGACCCATCACAAGCCTTCGAAATCAGATCACAACAACTTCAAAAACTCAAAATAACATCTAAAAAAAACAGATCACAACACTTCCAAAATCTCATCACAATGCCTCCAAAAACTCATCACAAAACCATCAAAGGCCCATAACAGGCCTTCGAAATCAAATCACAACAACTTCAAAAACTCAAAATAACATCTCCAAGAACTCATCACGACACTTCCAAAAACTCATCATAGGACATTCATAAACTCATCACAACACTACCGAAAATTCATCACAATACCTTCTGGAACTCATCACAACATCTTATAAACTCATCAAAACATTTCCAAAAAGTCACCACAACACCTGCAAAATCTCAACGCAACAACATCAACATTCTATAAAACTTGCAAAAATTCATCAGAACACCTTCAAAACCTCATCACAAAGCTTCCAAAAATTTATCACAACACCTTCAAAAACTCATTACAATACATTCAAAAACTCATCTCAACAATTCCACAAACTCATCATGACGCCTCCAAAAACCCATCGCAAAATCACCAAACATTCCTCACAACACTTCCAAAAACCCATTACTAGACCCTCAAAGACACATCACAAACCTTGGAAATCAGTTCACAACAACTACAAAAACACATAATAACATCTCCAAAAACACATCATAACGCTTCCAAAAACTCATTGCAACACATTCGAAAACACATCAAAACACATCAAAAGGCTGAATCCAACATCTCCAAAAATTCATCACAACACCAAAAACTCACCACAACACCTCCAAAGGCACATCACAAAGTCTTCAAAATCTCATGAGAACACCTTCAAAAACTCAATGCAACAAAAAAACTCGTCGCAAAACCATCAAAAACTCACCACAACACTTCCAAAAACTCATCATAGCACGTTCAAAAACTCACCACAACACTTCCAAAAACTCAACACAATGCTTTCTGGAACTCATCACAACATCTTATAAACTCAGCAAAACATTTCTAAAAGGTCATCACAATACCTGCAAAATCTCAATGCAACAACATCAAAATCCTATGAAACTTGCAAAAATTCATCAGAACAACTACAAAAACTCAACACAACACCTTCAAAACCTCATAACCACAACTTCAAAAATTCATCACACCTTCAAAAACATATCACAACATATCCAAAACCTCATAACAACACCAGAAACTCATCTCAACACAAATAGATCTCATTCCATTACTGGAAACTCATCACAACACCAAGAGCTCATCACAACACCTTCAAAAATGCATCAAAACACTTCCATAAACTGATCACAACACCGTCAAAAACTGATCACTGCACCTTTAGAAACTGATCACAACATCTCCAAAAACACATCACGATTCCTACAAAAATCCATTACAACATTTGAAAACATTCATCACAACACATCCCTAAACTAATCAAAACATCATCAAAAACTCATCACAACACCTTCAAAAACTCATCAAAACACTTCCAAAAAATGATCACAACAACTTCAAAAGCTCATCGCAACACTTACAAAAACTCATGACAACACTTTGAGAAATGCATCACACCTCAAAAAGCACATCACCCCATCACCAAAACCTCAACTTAACACAAAAACCTCATCACGACAAAATCAAATCACATCACATCACAAGAAACTCATCCCAACACCTGACGCTCATCACAACACCTGATGAAACTAATCACAAAACCTTCAAAAATTCATCACAACACTAACAATTCATCACAACACCAGAAACCAATCATAACAGCTTCAAAAACTCAAAAGAATATCCCGAAAAACTCATTGCTACACATTCAGAAACTCATGACAACACATCCAAAACCTCATCCCAACATCTCCAAAATTCCATCACACCAAAAACACTTCACACCTCCAAAGGCACATCCGCAGTGTCTCTAACATCTCATCACAACATCTTGAAAAACTCAACAGAGCGTCAAAAACGCATCACAACATCATCAAAAGCTCTTCATAACACTTGAAAAAACTCCTCAAACCACTATCGAAAACTCATCTCAATACTTCCAAAAACTCATCACAATGCCTCCAAAAACTCATTGCAAAATATCCAAAAACTCATCACAACACCTCCAAAAACTCATCACAATACCTTCAAAGACCCATCACAAGCCTTCGAAATCAGATCACAACAACTTCAAAAACTCGATATAACATCTACAAAAACTCATTACGACACTTCCAAAAACTCATCATAGGACATTCACAAACTCATCACAACACTTCCAAAAACTCATCACAATACCATCTGGAACTCATCACAACATCTTATAAACTCATCAAAACAGTTCCAAAAAGTCATCACAACACCTGCAAAATCTCAATGCAACAACATCAAATTCCTATGAAACTTGCAAAAAATTCATCACAACACCTTCAAACCCTCATCACAAAGCTTCCAAAACTTTATCACAACACCTTCAAAAACCCATTACATTACATTCAAAAATTCATCTCAATAATTCCACAAACTCATCATGACGCCTCCAAAAACTCTTCGCAAAATCACCAAACGTTCCTCACAACACCTCCAAAACCCCATTACTGGGCGCTCAAAGACACATCACAAACCTTGGAAATCAGTTCACAACAACTACAAAAACACATAATAACATCCCCAAAAACACATCATAACACTTCCAAATACTCATTGCAACACATTCGAAAACTCATCACAACACATCAAAAGGCTGATTCCAACATCTCCAAAAATTCATCACCACACCAAAACCTCACCACAACACCTCCAAAGGCACATCACAAAGTCTTCAAAATCTCATGAGAACACCTTCAAAAACTCAATGCAATGAGAAAAACTCTTCGCAACACCATCAAAAACGCACCACAACACTTCCAAAAACTCATCATAGGATGTTCACAAACTCATCACAACACTTCCAAAAACTCATCACAATACCTGCTGGAACTCATCACAACATCTTATAAACTCAGCAAAACATTTCCAAAAAGTCATCACAACACCTGCAAAATCTCAATGCAACAACATCAAAATCCTATGAAAATTGCAAAGATTCATCAGAACAACTTCAAAAACTCAACACAACAGCTTCAAAAACTCATAACCACAACTTCAGAAATTCATCGCACCTCCAAAAACATATCAAGACATATCCAAAACCTCATAACAACACCACAAACTCATCTCAGCACAATTAAAACTCATCAAATTACGGGAAACTCATCACAACACCAAGAGCTCATCTCAACATCTTCAAAAATGCATCAAAACACTTCCATAAACTGATCACAACACCTTTAAAAACTGATCACAGCACCTTTAGAAACTGATCACAACACCTCCAACAACTGATCACAACGCCTACAAAACCTCATCACAACATCTGCAAACATTCATCACAACACATCCCTAAACTAATCACAACATCATCAAAAACTCATCACAACACCTTCAAAAACTCACCAAAACACTTCCATAAACTGATCACAACAACTTCAAAGGATCATCGCAACACTTACAAAAACTCATGACAACACTTTGAGAAATTCATCACACCTCAAGAAGCACATCATCACAAAACTAAAACTTCAACACAACTCAAAAACCGCATCACGACAAAATCAAATCTCATCACATCACAAGAAACTCATCACAACACCAGAAGCTCATCTCAACACCTCATGAAACTAATCACAAAACCTTCAAAAATTCATCACAACACCAACAATTCATCTCAACACCAGACACCAATCATAACAGCTTCAAAAACGCATCAGAACATCTCCAAAAACTCATTGCTGCACATGCAGAAGCTTATCACAACACATCCAAAACTTAATCCCAACATCTCCAAAACGTCATCACACCAAAAACTCTTCACACCTCCAAATGCAGATCACAGTGTCTCTAAAATCTCATCACAAAATCTTCAAAAACTCAAAAAAATCATCACAACACCATCATAACCTCTTCAAAACACTTCCAAAAACTCATCATAACACTATCAAAAATTCATCTCTACACCTCCAAAAACTCATCACAATGCCTCCAAAAGCTCATTGCAAAATCTCTGAACTCTCATCACAAAACCTTCAAAGACCCATCACAAGCCTTCGAAATCAGATCACAACAACTTCAAAAACTCAAAATAACATCTAAAAAAAACAGATCACAACACTTCCAAAAACTCATCACAATGCCTCCAAAAACTCATCACAAAACCATCAAAGGCCCATAACAGGCCTTCGAAATCAAATCACAACAACTTCAAAAACTCAAAATAACATCTCCAAGAACTCATCACGACACTTCCAAAAACTCATCATAGGACATTCATAAACTCATCACAACACTACCGAAAATTCATCACAATACCTTCTGGAACTCATCACAACATCTTATAAACTCATCAAAACATTTCCAAAAAGTCACCACAACACCTGCAAAATCTCAACGCAACAACATCAACATTCTATAAAACTTGCAAAAATTCATCAGAACACCTTCAAAACCTCATCACAAAGCTTCCAAAAATTTATCACAACACCTTCAAAAACTCATTACAATACATTCAAAAACTCATCTCAACAATTCCACAAACTCATCATGACGCCTCCAAAAACCCATCGCAAAATCACCAAACATTCCTCACAACACTTCCAAAAACCCATTACTAGACCCTCAAAGACACATCACAAACCTTGGAAATCAGTTCACAACAACTACAAAAACACATAATAACATCTCCAAAAACACATCATAACGCTTCCAAAAACTCATTGCAACACATTCGAAAACACATCAAAACACATCAAAAGGCTGAATCCAACATCTCCAAAAATTCATCACAACACCAAAAACTCACCACAACACCTCCAAAGGCACATCACAATGTCTTCAAAATCTCATGAGAACACCTTCAAAAACTCAATGCAACAAAAAAACTCGTCGCAAAACCATCAAAAACTCACCACAACACTTCCAAAAACTCATCATAGCACGTTCAAAAACTCACCACAACACTTCCAAAAACTCAACACAATGCTTTCTGGAACTCATCACAACATCTTATAAACTCAGCAAAACATTTCTAAAAGGTCATCACAATACCTGCAAAATCTCAATGCAACAACTTCAAAATCCTATGAAACTTGCAAAAATTCATCAGAACAACTACAAAACCTCAACACAACACCTTCAAAACCTCATAACCACAACTTCAAAAATTCATCACACCTTCAAAAACATATCACAACATATCCAAAACCTCATTACAACACCAAAAACTCATCTCAACACAAATAGAACTCATTCCATTACTGGAAACTCATCACAACACCAAGAGCTCATCACAACACCTTCAAAAATGCATCAAAGCACTTCCATAAACTGATCACAACACCTTCTAAAACTGATCACTGCACCTTTAGAAACTGATCACAACATCTCCAAAAACACATCACGATGCCTACAAAAATCCATTACAACATTTGAAAACATTCATCACAACACATCCCTAAACTAATCAAAACATCATCAAAAACTCATCACAACACCTTCAAAAACTCATCAAAACACTTCCAGAAAATGATCACAACAACTTCAAAAGCTCATCGCAACACTTACAAAAACTCATGACAACACTTTGAGAAATGCATCACACCTCAAAAAGCACATCACCCCATCACCAAAACCTCAACTTAACACAAAAGCCTCATCACGACAAAATCAAATCACATCACATCACAAGAAACTCATCCCAACACCTGACGCTCATCACAACACCTGATGAAACTAATCACAAAACCTTCAAAAATTCATCACAACACCAACAATTCATCTCAACACCAGAAACCAATCATAACAGCTTCAAAAATTCAAAAGAATATCCCGAAAAACTCATTGCTACACATTCAGAAACTCATGACAACACATCCAAAACCTCATCCCAACATCTCCAAAATTCCATCACACCAAAAACACTTCACACCTCCAAAGGCACATCCGCAGTGTCTCTAACATCTCATCACAACATCTTGAAAAACTCAACAGAGCGTCAAAAACGCATCACAACACCATCAAAAGCTCTTCATAACACTTGAAAAAACTCCTCAAACCACTATCGGAAACTCATCTCAATACTTCCAAAAACTCATCACAATGCCTCCAAAAACTCATTGCAAAATGTCCAAAAACTCATCACAACACCTCCAAAAACTCATCACAATACCTTCAAAGACCCATCACAAGCCTTCGAAATCAGATCACAACAACTTCAAAAACTCGATATAACATCTACAAAAACTCATTACGACACTTCCAAAAACTCATCATAGGACATTCACAAACTCATCACAACACTTCCAAAAACTCATCACAATACCATCTGGAACTCATCACAACATCTTATAAACTCATCAAAACAGTTCCAAAAAGTCATCACAACACCTGCAAAATCTCAATGCAACAACATCAAATTCCTATGAAACTTGCAAAAAATTCATCACAACACCTTCAAACCCTCATCACAAAGCTTCCAAAACTTTATCACAACACCTTCAAAAACCCATTACATTACATTCAAAAATTCATCTCAATAATTCCACAAACTCATCATGACGCCTCCAAAAGCTCTTCGCAAAATCACCAAACGTTCCTCACAACACCTCCAAAACCCCATTACTGGGCGCTCAAAGACACATCACAAACCTTGGAAATCAGTTCACAACAACTACAAAAGCACATAATAACATCCCCAAAAACACATCATAACACTTCCAAATACTCATTGCAACACATTCGAAAACTCATCACAACACATCAAAAGGCTGATTCCAACATCTCCAAAAATTCATCACCACACCAAAACCTCACCACAACACCTCCAAAGGCACATCACAAAGTCTTCAAAATCTCATGAGAACACCTTCAAAAACTCAATGCAATGAGAAAAACTCTTCGCAACACCATCAAAAACGCACCACAACACTTCCAAAAACTCATCATAGGATGTTCACAAACCCATCACAACACTTCCAAAAACTCATCACAATACCTGCTGGAACTCATCACAACATCTTATAAACTCAGCAAAACATTTCCAAAAAGTCATCACAACACCTGCAAAATCTCAATGCAACAACATCAAAATCCTATGAAAATTGCAAAGATTCATCAGAACAACTTCAAAAACTCAACACAACAGCTTCAAAAACTCATAACCACAACTTCAGAAATTCATCGCACCTCCAAAAACATATCAAGACATATCCAAAACCTCATAACAACACCACAAACTCATCTCAACACAATCAAAACTCATCAAATTATGGGAAACTCATCACAACACCAAGAGCTCATCTCAACATCTTCAAAAATGCATCAAAACACTTCCATAAACTGATCACAACACCTTTAAAAACTGATCACAGCACCTTTAGAAACTGATCACAACACCTCCAACAACTGATCACAACGCCTACAAAACCTCATCACAACATCTGCAAACATTCATCACAACACATCCCTAAACTAATCACAACATCATCAAAAACTCATCACAACACCTTCAAAAACTCACCAAAACACTTCCATAAACTGATCACAACAACTTCAAAGGATCATCGCAACACTTACAAAAACTCATGACAACACTTTGAGAAATTCATCACACCTCAAGAAGCACATCATCACAAAACTAAAACTTCAACACAACTCAAAAACCGCATCACGACAAAATCAAATCTCATCACATCACAAGAAACTCATCACAACACCAGAAGCTCATCTCAACACCTCATGAAACTAATCACAAAACCTTCAAAAATTCATCACAACACCAACAATTCATCTCAACACCAGACACCAATCATAACAGCTTCAAAAACGCATCAGAACATCTCCAAAAACTCATTGCTGCACATGCAGAAGCTTATCACATCACATCCAAAACTTAATCCCAACATCTCCAAAACGTCATCACACCAAAAACTCTTCACACCTCCAAATGCAGATCACAGTGTCTCTGAAATCTCATCACAAAATCTTCAAAAACTCAAAACAATCATCACAACACCATCATAACCTCTTCAAAACACTTCCAAAAACTCATCATAACACTATCAAAAATTCATCTCTACACCTCCAAAAACTCATCACAATGCCTCCAAAAGCTCATTGCAAAATCTCTGAACTCTCATCACAAAACCTTCAAAGACCCATCACAAGCCTTCGAAATCAGATCACAACAACTTCAAAAACTCAAAATAACATCTAAAAAAAACAGATCACAACACTTCCAAAAACTCATCACAATGCCTCCAAAAACTCATCACAAAACCATCAAAGGCCCATAACAGGCCTTCGAAATCAAATCACAACAACTTCAAAAACTCAAAATAACATCTCCAAGAACTCATCACGACACTTCCAAAAACTCATCATAGGACATTCATAAACTCATCACAACACCACCGAAAATTCATCACAATACCTTCTGGAACTCATCACAACATCTTATAAACTCATCAAAACATTTCCAAAAAGTCACCACAACACCTGCAAAATCTCAACGCAACAACATCAACATTCTATAAAACTTGCAAAAATTCATCAGAACACCTTCAAAACCTCATCACAAAGCTTCCAAAAATTTATCACAACACCTTCAAAAACTCATTACAATATATTCAAAAACTCATCTCAACAATTCCACAAACTCATCATGACGCCTCCAAAAACTCATCGCAAAATCTCCAAACATTCCTCACAACACTTCCAAAAACCCATTACTAGACCCTCAAAGACACATCACAAACCTTGGAAATCAGTTGACAACAACTACAAAAACACATAATAACATCTTCAAAAACACATCATAACGCTTCCAAAATCTCATTGCAACTCACCACAACACCTCCAAAGGCACATCACAAAGTCTTCAAAATCTCATGATAACACCTTCAAAAACACAATGCAATGAGAAAAACTCTTTGCAACGCCATCAAAAACTCACCACAACACTTCCAAAAACTCATCATAGGACGTTCACATACTCATCACAACACTTCCAAAAACTCATCACAATACCTGCTGGAACTCATCACAACATCTTATAAACTCAGCAAAACATTTCCAAAAAGTCATCACAACACCTGCAAAGTTTCAACGCAACATCAAAATCCTATGAAAATTGCAAAAATTCATCAGAACAACTTCAAAAACTCAACACAACACCTTCAGAAACTCATAACCACAACTTCAAAAATTCATCACAACTCCAAAAACACATCACGACATATCCAAAACCTCATAACAACACCACAGGCTCATCTCAACACAATCAGAAATCATCACATGACGGGAAACTCATCACAAAACCAAAGCACATCTCAACACCTTCAAAAGTGCATCAAAACATTTCCATAAATTGAACACAGCACCTTTAAAAACTGATCACAGCACCTTTAGAAACTGATCACAACACCTCCAAAAACTCATCACAACGCCTACAAAACCTCATCACAACATCTGCAAACATTCATCACAACACATCCCTAAACTAATCACATCATCAAAAACTCATCAGAACACCTTAAAAATCTCACTTAATCACTTCCATAAAATAATCACAACAACTTCAAAAGCTCATCGCAACACTTACAAAAACTCATGACAACACTTTGAGAAATGCATCACACCTCAAAAAGCACATCAACACATCACCAAAATCTCAACACAACACAAAAACCTCATCACGACAAAATCAAATCTCATCAAATCACAAGACACTCATCACAACACCAGAGGCTCATCACAACACCTGATGAAACTAATCACAAAACCTTCAAAAATTCATCACAACACCAACAATTCATCTCAACACCAGAAAACAATTATAACAGCTTCAAAAACTCATCAGAACATCTCCAAAAACTAAGTGCTGCACATTCAGAAGCTTATCACAACACATCCAAAACCTCATCCCAACATCCCCAAAGGGTCATCACCCCAAAGACTCTTCACACCTCCAAACGCAGAACACATTGTCTCTAAAATCTCATCACAACATCTTCAAAACCTCAACAGAGTGTCAAAAAACTCATCACAACACCATCAAAAGCTCTTCAAAACACTTCCAAAAACTCTTCATAATACTATCAAAAAGACATCTCAACACTTCCAAAAACTCATCACCTCCAAAAACCCATTGCAAAATCTCCAAACACTCATCACAAAACCTTCAAAGACCCATCTCAACCATCGAAATCAGATCACAACAACTTCAAAAACTTATAATAACATCTCCAAAAACTCATCACAACACCCTCAAAACCTCATCACAAAGCTTCCAAAAATTAATTACAACACATTCAAAAACACATCACAATACATTCAAAAACTCATCTCAACAATTCGACAAACTCATCAGGACGGCTCCAAAAATTCATCGCAAAATCACCAAACATTCCTCACAAAGCCTCCAAAAACCCATTACTAGACCCTCAAAGACACATCACAAACCTTGGAAATCAGTTCATAACAACTACAAAAATACAAAATAACATCTCCAAAAACACATCATAACGCTTCAAAGAACTCATCGCAACACATTCGAAAACTCATCACAACACATCCAAAGGCTGATTCCAAGATCTCCAAAAATTCATGACAACACCAAAAACTCACCACTACACCTCCAAAGGTACATCACAAAGTCTTCAAAATTTCATCATAGCAATATCAAAAAATCAACACAACAAGAACAACTCTTCACAACACCATCAAAAGCTCTTCAAAACACTTCCAAAAACTCATCATAACACTATCAAAAAGACATCTCAACACTTCCAAAAACTCATCACAATGCATCCAAAAACTCATTGCAAAATCTCCAAAAAATCATCACAAAACCTTCAAACACCCATCACAATCCCTCAAAATCAGATCACAACAACTTCAAAAACTCAAAATAACATCTCCAAAAACTCATCACAACACCTTCAAAACCTCATCACAAAGCTTACAAAAACACAAAATAACATGTCCAAAACCACATTATGACGCTTCCAGAAACTCATCGCAACACATTCGAAAACTCATCACAACACATCCAAAGGCTGATTCCAACATCTCCAAAAATTCATCCAACACCAAAAATTCACCACTGCACCTCCAAAGGCACATCACATAGTCTTCAAAATCTCATCACAACACCTTCAAAAACTCAACACAACAAGGAAAACTCTCGGCAACACCATCAAAAACTCACCACAACACTACCAAAAACTCAACACAATACCATCCAGAACTCATTACAACATCTTATAAACTCGTCAAAACATTTCCAAAAACTCATCACAACACCTGCAAAATCTCAATGTAACAACATCAAAATCCTATCAACTTTGCAAAAATTCATCATAACAACTTCAAAAAGTCAACACAACACCTTGAAAAATGCATAACCACAACTTGGAAAATTCATCACACCTCCATAAACACATCACAACATATCCAAAACCTCATAAAAACACCACAAACTCATCTCAACACAATCAGAACTCATCACATTACCGCTAACTCATCACAACACCAAGAGCTCATCACAACACCTTCAAAAATGCATCAAAACACTTCCATAAACTGATCACACCACCTTTAAAAACTGATCACTGCACCTTAGAAACTGATCACAACACCTCCAAAAACTGATCACAACGCCTAAAGAACTCATCACAACATCTGCAAACATTTATCACAACACATCCCTAAAGTAACCACAACATCATCAAAAACACATCACAACACCTTCAAAAACTCACCAAAACACTTCCATAAACCGATCACAACAACTTCAAAATCTTATCGCAACATTTACATAAACTCATGACAACACTTTGAGGAATTCATAACACCTCAAAAAGCACATCACCCCATCACCAAAACTTCACCACATCACAAAAAACTCAACACGACAAATTCAAATCTCATCATATCACAAGAAACTCATCAAAACACCAAAGGTTCATCACAACACCTGATGAAACTAATCACAAAACCTTCAACAGTTCATCACAGCACCAACAATTCATCTCAACACCAGAAACCAATCATAACATCTCCAAACACTCATCAAAATACCTCCAAAAACTCATCACAAAACCTTCGAAGACCCATCACAAGCCTTCAAAATCAGATCATAACAACTTCAAAAACTCAAAATAACATCTCCAAAAACTCATCACAACACCTTCAAAACCTCATCATAAAGCTTCCAAAAATTTATCATAACACCTTCAAAAACTCACCAAAACACTTCCATAAACAGATCACAACAACTTCAAAAGCTCATTGCAACACTTACAAAAACTCATGACAACACTTTGAGAAATTCATCACACCTCAAAAAGCACATCACCACATCACTAAAACCTCAACACAACACAAAAACCTCATGACGACAAAATCAAATCTCATCACATCACAAGAAACTCATCACAACACCAGAAGTTCATCACAACACCGATGCCATTAATCACAAAACCTTCAAAAGTACATCATAACAACAACAAATCATCTCAACACCAGAAACCAATCATAAAATCTCCAAACACTCATGACAACACCTCCACAAATTCATCACAGAATCTTCAAAGACCCATCACAAGCCTTCGAAATCAAATCATAACAACTTCAAAAACTCAAAATAACATCTCCAAAAACGCATCACAACACCTTCAAAACCTCATCATAAAGCTTCCAAAAATTTAACATAACACCTTCAAAAACGCACCAAAACACTTCCATAAACAGATCACAACTTCAAAAGCTCATTGCAACACTTACAAAAACTCATGACAACACTTTGAGAAATTCATCACACCTCAAAAAGCACATCACCACATCATCAAAACCTCAACACAACACTAAATCCTCATCACGACAAAATCAAATCTCATCACATCACAAGACACTCATCACAACACCAGAAGTTCATCACAACACCTGATGCAACTAATCACAAAACCTTCAAAAGTACATCACAATACCAACGATTCATCTCAACACCAGAAACCAATCATAAAATCTCCAAACACTCATGACAACACCCCCACAAATTCATCACAAAATCTTCAAAGACCCATCACAAGCCTTCGAAATCAGATCATAACAACTTCAAAAACTCAAAATAACAACTCCAAAAACTCATCACAACACCGTCAAAACCTCATCACAAAGCTTCCAAAAATGTATCATAACATTGTCAAAAACTCATCACAATACATTCAAAAAGGCATATCAACAATTCCACAAACTCACCACAACACCTCCAAAGGCACATCACAAAGTCTTCAAAATATCATCATAACACCTTCAAAAACTCAACACAACAAGAACAACTATTCGCAAAACCATCAAAAGCTCACCACAACACTTCCAAAAACTCACCACAATACCTTCCAGAACTCATCACAACATCTTATAAACTCATCAAAACATTTCCAAAAAGTCATCACAACACCTGCAAAATCCCATTGCAACAACATCAAAATCCTATGAAAATTGCAAAAATTCATCAGAACAACTTCAAAAACTCAACACAACACCTTCAAAAACTCATAACCACAACTTCAAAAATTCATCACACCTCCAAAAATACATCACAACATATCCAAAACCTCATAACAACACCACAAACTCATCTCAACACAATTAGAACTCATGACATTACTGGAAACTCATCACAACACCAAGAGCTCATCAAAATACCTTCAAAAATGCATCAAAACACTTCCATAAACTGATCACAACAACTTCAAAAACTGATCACTGCACCTTTAGAAACTGATCACAACACTTCCAAAAACACATCACAATGCATTCTAAAACTCATCACCACATTTGAAAACATTCATCACAACACATCCCTAATCTAATCAAAACATTCTCAAAAACCCGTCACAACACCTTCAAAAACTCATCAAAACACTTCCAGAAAATGATCACAACAACTTCAACAGCTCATCGCAACACTTACAAAAACTCATGACAACACTTTGAGAAATTCATCACACCTCAAAAAGCACATCACCACATCACCAAAACCTCAACTTAACACAAAAACCTCATCACGACAAAATCAAATCACATCACATCACAAGAAACTCATCACAACACCAGAAGCTCATCACAACACCTGATGAAACTAATCACAAAACCTTTAAAAATTCATCATAACACCAACAATTCATCTCAACACCAGAAACCAATCATAACAGCTTCAAAATCTCATCAGAACATCTCCAAAAACTCATTGCTGCACATTCCAAAACTCATCACAACACATCCAAAACCTCATCCCAACATCTCCAATAATTCATCACACCAGAAACTCTTCACACCTCCAAAGGCACATCACAGTGTCTCTAAAATCTCATCATAACATCTTCAAAAACTCAACAGAACGTCAAAAACCGCATCACAACACCATCAAAAGCTCTTCATAACACTTCCAAAAACTCTTCAAACCACTATCAAAAACTCATCTCAACACTTCCAAAAACTCATCACAATGCCTCCAAAAACTCATTGCAAAATATCCAAAAACCCATTACTAGACCCTCAAAGACACATCACAAACTTTTGAAATCAGTTCAGGACAACTACAAAAACACAAAATAACATCTCCAAAACCACATTATAACACTTCCTAAAACTCATCGCAACACATTCGAAAACTCATCACAACACATCCAAAGGCAGAATCCAACATCGCCAAAAATTCATCCAACACAAAAAACTCCCCACAGCACCTCCAAAGGCACATCACAAAGTCTTCAAAATCTCATCATAACACCATCAAAAACCCAACACAACAAGGAAAACTCTTCGCAACACCATCAAAAACACACCACAACACTTCCAAAAACTCATCATAGGACGTTCACAAACTCATCACAACATTTCCAGAAACTCATCACAATACCTTCCAGAACTCATCACAACATCTTATAAACTCATCAAAACATTTCCAAAAAGTCATCACAACACCTGCAAAATCTCAATGCAACAACATCAAAGTCCTATGAAAATTGCAAAAATTCATCAGAACAACTTCAAACACTCAACAAAACACCTTCAAAAACTCATAGCCGCAAGTTCAAAAATTCATCACACCTCCAAAAGCACATCACAACATATCCAAAACCTCAGCACAACACCACAAGCTCATCTCAACACAATCAGAACTCATCACATTACCGGAAACTCATCACAACACCAAGAGCTCATCACAACACCTTCAAAAATGCATCAAAACACTTCAATAAACTGATCACAACACCTTCAAAAACTGATCACAGCACCTTTAGAAACTGATCACAACACCTCCAAAAACTCATCACAATGCCAACAAAAATTCATCACATCTGCAAACATTCATCACAACACATCCCTAAACTAATCACAACATCATCAAAAACTCATCACAACACCTTCAAAAACTCACCAAAACACTTCCATAAACTGATCACAACTTTAAAAGCTCATCGCAACACTTACAAAAACTCATGACAACACTTTGAGAAATTCATCACACCTCAAAAAGCACATCATCACAACACTAAAACTTCAATGCAACACAAAAACCGCATCACGACAAAATCAAATCTCATCACATCACAAGAAACTCATCACAACACCAGAAGCTCATTACAACACCTGATGAAACAAATCACAAAACCTTCAAAAATTCATCACAACACCAACAATTCATCTCAACACCAGAAACAAATCATAACAGCTTCAAAAACTCATCAGAACATCTCCAAAACCTCATTGCTGCACATTCAGAAGCTTATCACAACACATCCAAAACCTCATCCCAACATCTCCAAAAAGTCCTCATACCAAAATCTCTTCACAACTCCAAACACAGATCACAGTGTCTCTAAAATCTCATCACAACATCTTCAAAAACTCAACAGAACATCAAAAAACTCATCACACCATCAAAAGCTCTTCAAAACACTTCCAAAAACTCATCATAACACTATCAAAAAGTCATCTCAACACCTCCAAAAACTTATCACAACGCCTCCAAAAACCCATTGCAAAATCTCCAAACACTCATCACAAAACCTTCAAAGACCCATCACAAGCCTTTGAAATCAGATCACAACAACTTCAAAAACTCAAAATAATATCTCCAAAAACTCATCACAACACCTTTAAACCTCATCACAAAGCTTCCAGAAATTTGTCACAACACCTTCTAAAACTCATCACAATACATTCAAAAACTGATCTCAACAATTCGACAAGCTCATCATGATGCCTCCAAAAACTCATCGCAAAATCACCAAACCTTCCTCAAAACAACTCCAAAAATCCATTGCTAGACCCTCAAAGACACATCACAAACTTTTGAAATCAGTTCACAACTACAAAAACACAATATAACATCTCCAAAAACACATCATAACGCTTCCAAAAACTCATCGCAACACATTCGAAAACTCATCACAACACGTCCAAAGGCTGATTCCAACATCTCCAAAAATTCATCCAACACTAAAAACTCACCACAGCACATCCAAAGGCACATCACAAAGTCTTCAAAATCTCATCATAACACCTTCAAAAACCCAACACAAGGAAAGCTCTTCGCAACACCATTAAAAACTCACCACAACACTTCCAAAAACTGATCACAACAACTTCAAAGGCTCATCGCAACACTTACAAAAACTCATGACAACACTGAGAACTTCATCACACCTCAAAAAGCACATCACCAAAACACTAAAACTTCAACACAACACAAAAACCTCATCACGACAAAATCAAATCTCATCACAACACAAGAAACGCATCACAACACCAGAAGCTCATCACAACACCTGATGAAACTAATCACAAAACCTTCAAAAATTCATCACAACACCAACAATTCATGTCAACACCAGAAATCGATCATAACAGCTTCAAAAACTCATCAGAACATCTCTAAAAACTCATTGCTGCACATACAGAAACACATCACCACACATCCAAAACCTCATCCCAACATCTCCAAAAATTCATCACACCAAAAACTCTTCACATCTCTAAAGATAGATCACAGTGTCTCTAAAATCTCATCACAACATCTTCAAAAACTCAACACAACGCCAAAAAACTCATAACAACACCATCAAAAGCTCTTCATAACACTTCCAAAAACTCATCACAACACATTCAAAAATTCATTACAACACCTTCAAAAACTCATGTCAACACCTTCAAAATCTCATCACAACACTTCCAGAAACTGATCATAACACCATCAAAAAGTCATCACTTCGCTTCCAAAAACTCATCATAACCCCTTCAAAAATTTATCACAACACCATCAAGAACTCATTTGAACAGTTCCAAAAACTCATCACGAAGCCTCAAAAGCTCATTGCAAAATCTCCAAACGCTCATCACAACAGCTTCAAAAACGCATCAAAACACTTCCATAAACTGATCACAACACCTTCAAAAACTCATCGCAACAATGACAAAAACTCATCACGACACATTCTAAAACTCATCACAACTCATCCAAAGGCTGATTCCAACATCTCCAAAAATTCATCACAATAGCAAAACTTCATTACAACACCTCCAAAGGCATATCACAACATCTCCAAAATATCATCACAACACCTTCATAAACTCAGCATTCCATCTTCAAAAACTCAATGCAACAACAAAATCTCATCACAACACATCCAAAACCTCATCCCAACATCTCCAAAAATTCATCACAGCAAAAACTCTTCACACCTCCAAAGGCACATCACAGTGACTCCAAAATATCATCACAACACCTTCATAAACTCAACAGAACCCCAAAAAAACTCATCACAACAGTATCAAAAGCTCTTCAGAACACTTCCAAAAACTCATCATTATACTTTCCGAAACTCATCACGACACCTTCAAAAATTCATCATAACTCCTCAAAAAACTCATCCGAGCAACTTCAAAATATCATCACAACACATCTGAAAACTCATCACAATGCGTCCAGAAACTCATCACACCAAAATCTCATCGCAACACCTTCAACAACCCATCACAACACCTTTAAAAACTCATCACAGAATCTCTAAAAATTTATCACAACAGCAAAACCACATCACAACAACTTCAACAACTCATCACATCTCCTTGAAAAACTCATCACAACATCTCCAGAAACTCATCACAATACCAATACCTGATCACAACACCTTCAATAACTCATTCCGACATCTCCACAAACTCATCACACCAAAACCTGATCACAACACCTTCGATATATTATCACTACACCTTTATAAACTCATCACAACATCTCCAAAAACTCATCACAAAATCTCCAAAAATTCATCATAACACCAAAACCTCAAAACAACACCTTCAACAACTCATCACAACACCTTCAAAAACTCATCCCGACATCTCCAAAAACTCATCATCATATCAAATCCTCATCCTAACTTCAAAAGCTCATCACAACACCACCAAAAACGTATCAGAACATCTCAAAAATAGCATCACAACACCAAAACCTCCTCACAACACTAATACGCATCCCAACACATTCAATAGCTCATTACAACAATAAAAGCACATCACAAGACCGTCAAAAACCTATCACCAGCCTCCAAAAAACCATCACAACATCTCCAAAAACTCATCACAAAATCTCCAATAACTCAGCACAACACCTTCAAAAACGCATCAGAACACCTCCAAACACTCATCAGAACATTTTCAAAAACTCATCACAACACATCCAAAAACTCATCACAACGCTTCCAGAAACTCATCACACCAAAACCTTATCACAACAGCTTCAACAATTCATCACAACATCTTCAGAAACCCATCACAGCATCTCCAAAAACTCATCACAATATCTCCAAAAATTCATCACAGCACCAAAATCTCATTGCAACACCTTCACAAACTCTTCACAAACCACCAAAATCACATCACAATATCTCCAAAGACTCATCACAACACCTTCAAAAACTCATCACAACACATCCAAAAACTCATCCCAAGATCTCCACAATTTTATCACAACACCAAAAACTCATGACAACACCAAAACCTCATCACAACACCTGCAGAGACTGATCTCAACACCTTTAAAAATGCATCATGACATTTCCAAACACTCATCACAACAACTTCAAAATCTCATCACAACATCTCCAAAAACTCATCACAACACCAGAACCTAATCATAATACCTCCAAAAGCGCATGGCAACACCAAGCACACAATAAATCGCCTTCAAAAACTCATCACAACCTCTTCAGAAGCTCATTACAACACCAAAAACACATCACAACACCATCAAAAACACACCACAACACTTCCAAAAACTCATCACAATACCTTCAAAAGCTCATCACAACACCTCCAAAGACTCATCACAACACATCCAAAAACTCCTAAGAACACTATCAGAAACTCATCACAACTTCAAAAACACATAACACTTCCAAGAACCCATCACAACAATTCCAAACACTCATCACAACATCTCCAAAAACTCATCACAACACCAAAAACTAATTACAACACCAGAAACCCATCAGAACACCTTCGGAAACTCATCACAACATCACCAAAAACTCATCACCACACAAAAGGCTCATCCCAACATCTCAGAAAATTGATCCCAACACCAAAAACTCATCATAGCACACAAAATGCATCACAACACTTCCAAAAATGCATCGAAACACTTCCTAAAGCTGATCAGAACACGTCCAGAAATTCATCACAACACTTCCAAAAACTCGTGACAACACCTTCAAATATTCATCACACCTCGAAAACCACATAACAACATTTCCAAAACCTCAACACAACCCCAAAATGCCTCACACCTTCAAAAAATCACTACACTTCCAAAAGCTGATCATAACACTTTCAAAAACTCATCACACTTCCAAAAACTCATGCCAACACCTTCAAAAATTCATCACAGCTCCAAAAACATATCACATTTCCAAAGACACAACCCACAACACCAAAATCTCATCTCAACACAATGAAAACTCATCACATCACCAAAAACTAATGACAACACCAAACCTCATCACAACGCCTTCAAAAGCTGATCTCAACACCTTTAAAATCTCATCACAGCATTTCCAAAATTTCATCACAACACCTTTAACAAGTCATCACAACATCTCTAAACCTCATCACATCACGTCCAAAAACTCATCAGAACACTTTCAGAAAATCATCACAACTTCAAAAAGACACAACACTTCCAAAAACCCATCACCACGCTTTCAAACGCTTTCAAAACCTCAATACAACTCCTTCAAAAAATCTTCACAACACTTCCAAAAGGTGATCACAACACTTTCAAAGACTCATCACAACACCTTCAAAAATTTATCACACCTCCAAAAACATATCACGTTTCCAAAACTTCAACACCAAAAACTCATCATAAAACAATGAAATCTCAGCACATCACCAGAAACTAATGACAACATCAAAACCTCATCACAACAGCTTCAAAAACTGATCTCAACACCTTTGAAAACTCATCACAACATTTCCAAAAACTCATAACAACACCTTGAAAAACTGATCGCAACATCTCCAGATACTCATCACATCACATCCAAAAACTCATCAGAACACTTTCAGAAACTTATCACAACATCTCCAAATACTCATCACAACATCTCCAAATAATCATCACAACCTCTCCAAACGTTCATCAGAACACTTTCAGAAACTCATCACAACAACTTCAAAAACACAAAGCACTTCAAAAGACCCATCAGAGCACCTTCGAAAATTCATCACAACACCAAGACCTCATCACAACACCTTCAGAAACTCATCCCGACATCTCCAAAAACTCATCAACACATGAAAAACTCATCATACCATCAGAAGCTCTTCACAACACCTCCAAAAACATATCACTACATCTTGCAAATATCATCACAATGCCATAACCTCATCACAACACTAAAATGCATCACAATCTTTTCAGAAGCTCATTACAATGCCAAGAACATTACACAACACCATCAACAGCTCATCACAACACCTTGAAAAACTCATCACAAGATCTCCAAAAACTCATCCCAACATTTCCAATAATTTATCACAACACCAAAAGCTCATGACAACACCTTCAAAAACTCATCACAAACCTCCAAATACTCATCAAAACATCTCCAAAAAATGATCACAAAATCTCTAGTAACTCATCACAACACCTTCAAAAACATATCATTACACCTCCAGAAACTCATCAGGACATCTTCAAAAATTCATCACAACACTTCCAAAGACTAATCACAACACGTCCAAGAACTCCTAAGAACATTTTCAGAAACTCATCACAACTTCAAAATCACATAACACTTCCAAAAACCCATCACAACACCTCCAAAAACTCATCACAACACCAAGTCTCATTAGAACACCAGAAACCCATCAAAGCCCCTTCAGAAACCCATCACAACATCACCAAAAACTCATTGCCACACCAAGGACTCATCCCAACATCTCAGAAAATTGATCCCAACACCAAAAACTCATTGTAGCACACAGACTGCATCACAACACTTCAAAAAATGCATCAAAACACTTCCTAAAGCTGATCACAACACTTCCAAAAACTGATCATAACACTTTCAAAAACTCATCATACTTCCAAAAATTCATGCCAACACCTTCAAAAATTCACCACAGCTCCAAAAACATACCACATTTCCAAAGCCACAACACAACACCAAAATCGCATCTCAACACAATAAAAACTCATCACATCACCAGTAACTAATGACAACACCAAAACTTCATCACAACAGCTTCAAAGACTGATCTCAACACCTTTAAAATCTCATCATAACATTTCCAAAAATTCATCACAACACCTTTAAAAACTCATCACAACATCTCCAATCCCCATCACATCACCTCCAAAAACTCATCAGAACACTTTCAGAAAATCATCACAACAACTTCAAAAAATCATCACAACACTTCCAAAGGCTGATCACAAAACTTTCAAAAACTCATCACAACACTCCAAAAACTCATCACAACATCTTCAAAAATTCATCACACCTCCAAAAATATATCACGTTTCCAAAACTTCAACACACCAAAAACTCATCACAAGACAATGAAAACTCAGCACATCACCAAAAACTAATGACAACACCAAAACCTCATCACAACACCTTCAAAAGCTGATCTCAACACCTTTAAAAACTCATCACAACATTTCCAAAAACTCATCACAACACCTTGAAAAACTGATCATAACATCTCCAAGTACTCATCACATCACATCCAAAAACTCATCAGAACACTTTCAGAAACCCATCACTACATCTCCAAAACCTCATCACCACATCAAAAACTCATCATACCATCAGAGGGTCTTCACAACACCTCCAAAAACATATCATTACATCTCGAAAATATCATCACAATGCCATAACCTCATCACAACACTAAAACATATCACAATCTCTTCAGAAACTCATTAAAATGCCAAAACACCTACACAACACCACCAACAGCTCATCACAACATCTTGAAAAACTCATCACAACATTTCCAAAAATTTATCACAAAACCAAAAGCTCATAGCAACACCTTCAAAACCTCATCACAAACCTCCAAATACTCATCACAACATCTCCAAAAAATGATCACAAAATCTCTAGTAACTCATCACAACACCTTCAAAAACATATCATTGCACCTCCTGAAACTCATCAGGACACCTTCAAAAATTCATCATAACACCTCCAAAAATTCATCACAATACCTCCAGAAACTCACCACAACACCTTCAACAACTCATCACAACACCTTGAATAACTCATCACATCTCCAAAAACCTATCACAAAATCTCCAAAAAAGGCATCACAACACCTCCAGAAACGCATCACAAGACCTTCAAAAACTCATCACAGCACATCCAAAAACTCGTCCCAACATCTCCAAAATTTTGTCAAACACCAAAACCTCATCGTAACACCAAAATCTCATCACAACACCTGGAGAAACTGATCTCAACTTTAAAATCTCACCACAACATTTCCAAAAACTCATCTAAACACCTTCAGAAACTCATCACAACATCTCCAAAAGCTCATCACAACACCAAGACCTCATCACAACACGTTCAAAAGCTCATCCCGACATCTCCAAAAACTCATCACCACATCAAAAACTCATCAAAACATCAGAAGCTCATTATAACACCTCCAAAAATGTGTCACCACATCTCAGAAATATCATTGTAACACCAAAACCTCAACACAACACTAAAACACATCACAGCACCTTCAGAAGCTCATTACAGCACCAAAAACAAATCACAACACTTTCAAAATATCATCATAACACTTCCAAAAACTGATCGCAACATTTTCAAAAACTCATCACAACACTTCAAAAAACTCATGACAACACAATGAAAACTCCTTCAAAAATTCATCACACCTCCAAAAACATATCACATTTCCAAAACCTCAACACAACACCAAAAACTCATCACAACACAATGAAAACTCATCACATCACCAGAAACTAATGACAACACCAAACCCTCATCACAAAATTGCCAATAACTCATCACAACAACCTCAAAAACTCATCATAACACCTTCAAAACTCATCACAACAACTCCAAATATTCATCACATCCCATCCAAAAACTCATCAGAACACTTTCAGAAACTCATCACAACAACTCCAAAAACACATAACACTTTCAAAAGCCCATCACAAAATCTTCAAAACCTCAACACAATACCTTTCAAAACTCATCACAACACCTCCAAACCTCATCATAACATCTCCAAATACTCATCAATACATCTCCAAATACTCATCACAACATCTCCCAAAACTCATCAGAACACTTTCAGAAACTCATAATAACAACTTCAAAAACACATAACACTTCAAAACACCCATCACCACACCTTCAAAAACTCAATGCAACACCTTCAACTATTCATCACAAAACCACCAAAAACTCATCACAACATCTCCAAAAACTTACTAGAACACTTTCAGAAACTCATCACAACAACTTCAAAAACACATCACACTTCCAAAAACCCATTACAACACCTTCAAAAACTCATCATAACACCAAAATCTAATCACAATATCTCCATAACTCATCACAACACCAAACATACAACAAATCACCTTCAAAAACTCATCAGAACATTTCTACAAACTCATCACAACACCAAAAACTCATTGCAACACCAGAAGCCCATCAACCACACTTTCAGAAACTCATCATGACATCTCTAAAAACTTTATCACCACACCAAAAACTCACCCCAACAACTCAGAAAATTGATCACAACATCAAAAACTCATCGTAACACACAAAACACTTCACAACCCCTCCATAAATGCATCAAAGCACTTCCAAAAACTGATCACAACACTTCCAGAAATTCATGACAACACCTTCAAATATTAATCATCTCTCCAAAAACACATCACAACATCTCCAAAACCACAACACAACTCCAAAAATGCCTCACAACACCTTCAAAAAATCATCACACCACTTCCAAAAACTGATTATAACACTTTCAAAAACTCATCACACTTCCAAAACCTCATACCAACACCTTCAAAAATTCATCACACTGCCAGAAACAGATCACGTTTCCAAAACTTCAACACAACACCAAAAACTCATCACAACACTGTGAAATCTCAGCACATCACCAGAAACTAATGACAACACCAAAACCTCATCACAACACCTTCAAAAACTGATCACAACACCTTTAAAAACTCATCACATTTCCAAAATCTCATCACAACACCTTGAAAAACTAATCACAACATCTCCAAATATTCATCACATCACGTCCCAAGACTCATCAGAACACTTTCAGTGTCTTATCACAACAACTTCAAAAAGACATAACACTTCCAAAGACACATCAGAACACCTTCAAAAGCTCATCACAACAACTTCAAAAACTCATCACAACATCTCAAAAAACTCATCACATCTCCAAATACTCATCACAACATCTCCAAATACTCATCACAACATCTTCAAAAACTCATTAGAACACTTTCAGAAACTCATCACAACATCTCCAAATACTCATCACATCACGTCCAAAAACTCATCAGAACACTTTCAGAAACTCATCACAACAACTTCAAAAACACATAACACTTTCAAAAGCCCATCACACAACCTTCAAAAACCCAACACAACACCTTTAAAAACTCATCACAACACCTCCAAAAACTCATCACACCTTCAAAGACTCATCACAACACTTCCAAAAACTCATCACAACACCTCCAAAAACTCATCCCGACATTACCAAAAACTCATCACAACACCTTCAAAAGCTCATCACAACACCTTCAGAAACTCATCAGAACACCTTCAAAAGTTCATAACACTTCCAAAAACACATCACAAAGCCTCCAAAAACTCATCACAATCCAAAAAACTCATCACAACACCTTCAAAAGCTTATCATAACTTCTCCAAAAACTCATCACAACATCTCCAAACATACATCACAAAATCTCCAAAAATTCATCACAACACCAAAAACTCATCACAACACCTTCAAAAGCTCATCACAACACGACCAAAAACTCATCTTTGCACCTTCACAAACTCAACACAACATGTTCAAAAACTCATCACAACATCTCCAAAACCTCATGACAACACCAAGGCCTCATCACAACACCTTCAAAAACTCATCAAAACATTTCAAAAAACTCAGCA
This sequence comes from Carcharodon carcharias, assembly GCF_017639515.1. NCBI lineage: Eukaryota > Metazoa > Chordata > Chondrichthyes > Lamniformes > Lamnidae > Carcharodon > Carcharodon carcharias. Next base: position 97,442,267 of record NC_054482.1, on the reverse strand, counting down.
ACACGTGAAAAACTTATTTAAACATCAAAAGCTGATCACAACACCTGCAAATACTCTTCACAACACCACCAGAAATGCATCACAGCACCTTCAAAAACTCATCACATTCCAAAAAACTCAGCAACACACGAAAAACCTATCAATACATCAAAAGCTCATCACTACACCTCCAAAAACCCATCACAACACCTCCAGAAACGCAACACAACACCTTCAAAACCTCGTCATAACAACAAAAATTCACCACAACACCAAAATCTCATCACACCTCCAAAAACTGATTTCAACACCTTTAAAAACTCATCATAACACCTTGAAAAACTCATCACAACACCTTCAAAAATACATCACAACACCTCCAAAGACTCATCACAACACCTTCAAAAACTCATCACAACACCTTCAAAAACTCATCACGACACCTTCAAAAATACATCACAACACCTCCAAAGACTCATCACAACACTTGCAAAATCTCATCACAACACCTTCAAAAACTCATCACACCTTCAAAAACTCATTACAACATCTCCAAATGCTCATCACAACACCTCCAAAAACTCAGCACGACACTTCCAAAAACTCATCACAACACCATCAAAAACTCATCATAACACCTTGAAAAACTCATCACAACACCTTCAAAAATACATCACAACACCTGCAAAGACTCATCACAACACCTTCAAAAACTCATCACAACACCTTCAAAAACTCATCACGACACCTTCAAAAATACATCACAACACCTCCAAAGACTCATCACAACACTTGCAAAATCTCATCACAACACCTTCAAAAACTCATCACACCTTCAAAAACTCATTACAACATCTCCAAATGCTCATCACAACACCTCCAAAAACTCAGCACGACATCTGCAGAAACTCATCACAACACCTTCAAAAGCTCATCACAACACCTTCAAAAACTCACCACAGCACTTCCAAGCACTCATCACAACACCTTAAAAAACTCATCATAACATCTCCAAAAACTCATCACAACACCTTCAAAAACTCATCACAACATCTTCAAAAACTCATTACACCTTCAAAAACTCATCACAACACTTCCAAAAACACATCACAACACTTCCAAAAACTCATCACAACACTTCCAAAAATGCATCACAAAACCTCCAAAAACTGATCACATTCCAAAAACTCATCACAACACCTTCAAAAACTCATCATAACATGTCCAAAATCTCATCACAACATATCCAAAAATTCATCACAAAATCTCCAAAAACTCATCACAATACCAAAAATTCATCACAACACCAAAAACTCTCACAAACCTCCAAAAATTCATCATACCATCTCCAAACATTCATCACAACACTTCCAAAAACACATCACAACATCTCCAAAACCTCATCCCAACACCAACAACTCATCACTACACTTCAAAAACTCATCACAACACTTTAAAGAACTCTTCACAGCGCCTTCAACAACTCATCACAATGCCTTAAAAACATTCCACAATACTTTCAGACCCTCTGCTATTGTAGGGGATCTTCTGAATTAACTTAGCTGTAAGTTGGATGCTTGGCCCTAATGCTAGAACAGGGCCTCTCTTGCAGCTGAATGTTTGATCTTCTATGAGTGATGTGCAAATTCATTTAATGGACCTGCTTTCTTCGTATTAAGAAGTCCGGCATTAGCCAGTAGAGCTGTGTGACATCAGGATAACGCTGATTCAGTTCCTTCAGGTACAGGCAAGAGATGCTTAATTGGGCATACTTCTCAAGGCCACACCAGAAGCAGCTGGTAGCATAGCCTGCACCTCCAAGAGGGACCTCCAGCAGCACTACAGAAACCAAATTCACATCCATTATCCCCTAAAATTACAGATTGATGAAGCAATATAAATAGCTTCCATTAGCATAGGTACATAACACAAAAATGATAAACTTACACAAAGTAATGGCTATGCCACAATTAAGAGAACTTTTGTGCACTCCATTATAGCTAGAATACATGTGCTTCGAAGGCAGGTACATTGGCTTTTGTCTGCTGATGCTTCATCCTGAGCCATTTTCTTGCCAGGTTTTGTCAGCCACTCTCAGGGGCAGGGCAAGGAGGCAGATGCCAAGACTACCTCAGCCAGAATGGGAATCAAAACCATGCTGTTGGTATTATTTTGAACTACACATTAGCCATCTAGCCAACTAAGCTAACCAGCACCACACAGCATTATGGAAAGGATTTTAAAGCAATAGAAAGCCTATAATGTAAATTCACCAAGGTGCTATCAGGGCTCAAATTATTTAGGTATGAGGAGAGATTTGAGATACTGGGAATATTTCCATTGGAGCAAAGATAGGTAGGAGATTTCATAGAGGTTCTTAAAATATTCAGAGTTTTGACAGGATGAAAAGCCTGCTACTCATAAACTCAGTGGAGAAATTCCTTTTTTCAGACAGTGGTTAGAATGTGGCACTCGCTAACACAGGAAACTAGATGAGCACATCAGAGAAACAGGAATGGAAAGCTACGGAAAGGCTGAGATGAGTTACATGGAATAGGAGGAGTCTTTTGTGGTGTTTAAACACCAGCAGAGACTAGTTGAGTGAAATAGTCTGCTTCTGTTATATATTGTGTAAAGCATGAAATGCCTTGCAGTGGAGAATGGTTGAAGTAGACACCGTTGTAGCTTATTGAAGAAAAATTAGATAATCTTTTGAAGTGGAGGAAAGTATAGAACTTTAATCAAGCGAGCAAGGCCATGGGAGTAATTTTGGGTTGATCTAGTATAGGGCTGAATGGTTTGCTTTTGTGCTGCAAAGCTCAAAAGTTCTATTGCCTCATAGATGAATCCCAAATTGAAATACCTACTCATAAAATCCGCAACTTGAGAAATAGTAAAAGTGTGGGTACAGCAATTTAAACATTTGTATGTTGCTCCTGAGGCTCCATGGTGTGAACTTAAGCAGTCTACATAGACAAGGTGCTTGGGAAGTTCTGGCAGAGAATGACATTATTTTGGAGCAGCCCCAGTTTGACTAATGCCTCAAAACTCCAACAGCAATTCATTGCCAGGTTGAATATCATAGATGAACCACACTAAACATTATTACATCAGGTTTACTCTGCCCAGAATTTAGTCATGATTGCATTTGCACAAATATAATTAACTTGGTTTCTGACTAAATGACTAATCAGATTTTACCAGAACAGCTGTTAACATTTCTCACTGCTGCAGTACACATAGCTACCACAGAGTTTAATATATTTTAACATAGTTCTCCATCTCAAAATAAAAATGCCTTCCAATTAATAACTTTTCTTAATAAATAGTTGTAAAACCATTTTGAAATCAATTGTGCAAGGGGGGAATTGACTTTTAGAAACATAGAATTAGGTGTTAAATCCCACCCCTTACTACATATGTCCAAAATCCAACAATTTGTTTGCCAAGATAAACCATCTGTGAATGTCTCAGATGTTCTTGCTTGTGTTTTTTTTAAATTAATCTCTAGGAAGTGGCAGGCTTCCTTCTAGACCCCCTGTGTTCACTTCTGCTTAACAACCTCCATTTTCTGAAGTGCTGGGTATTGGAAGTTGGAGTGTCATGCGATGTGACAGCAACATATTTCAGATGTCATTGTAATAAAGAGAAGTAACGACGAGCCAAAGATTTACCCTGAACCTTAGTGGAGCCAAGAGGGGGGAAATAAAGCAAATGCTTATAGAATTATTGGAGTGCAGAATAGCTTCTCAGAATCTGTAATGTGCCAGAATCAAAGCTAATCAGAATAGATTGACCCAGGTTTTCTGCTGTGAAAATGATAGAAAATGGTGCAGAATCTTTCTTCCACTAGAGGTTGCTATTTCCTACCTTAAATGCTACGTCCCAGAAATGTTCAGTGTATTAAAGACATCTGACCAGGAACTACACAATTATATGAATCAATGTGTTGGAGATCTTGTTTCTAATTATAAAAGCCTTCAGCATATTTGAACTGTTCTAGTTGATGTGATACACACTCAGAATATCTGAATAAGTATACCAATTATCTCATTTTAATGTCCTCTGCTGTGCTTCCATGTTGCTATGCCAGGAATCTGGAGGTTATCAGGGGAAAAAATAAACTTTCACTGTGGAGTACAAACGTTGCAGGCATTTTTGCATGGGCTAATTGGATTTTAAAAACCACAATACTTTCATTGAAAGTGGAACGCAGTTGAAACTCTTAGCCATTAAGTAAACAATTAAAAAACAAATTTGCATAGACATGCCATCAGGTGTATTATCATTAAGAATGCCACAATCACATACTACTCTAGCCGGTCTAATGCATGGCTAACACAGCGCTTACATTAATGAACAAGCAACCTAAAGGTCATGAGCTCAATCTGGGTTAATGTTTAAGCTCCTGATTGTCATAAAAATCCAACTGATTCCCATGTCTTTCAGGGAAGGAAACCAGTCAACTCTATTTGATCTTGCTTACACATGACTCAATTGCACATGATAGTTTATTTTTTCATGCTTCCTGAAGTGACCAGTCAGTTGTACAAACAATTATTTGTAAATAAGAATGGGTAATAAATGCAGCCAAATTCTGTGGACATCTTTTTTAAAAGTTAAAATGTCAAAGTTAGTGTTGTGGTCTCTAATGATGTGTTGTCACCATATATGTTTAAGGTCTCGATGTAGACCTCAAGGGATCTGTCTCTATGCTATTTATGTTAAGCAAGGTATTGAGACTGATGAGGGTTCTGATTGAACATAATTACATGAAATTTAGTACTATCAACAACTATATATAGCTTTGCACAGGTCTTGATCTAGCCTGGGTCCTAACAGTTACATAGGCTGATTAATTGGCTATATGCCTGAATCGTAAGATATATATGAAGTCTTACTGATGCAGGGGTGAACATGTAACATGGGCAGTTGTACCTTTTATCTTCCAGCCTTACACACGGTGATGTCATAGTGATGTCACTATGCAGTTTCTTAAAGGTACATGTCATTGTCTGCACTGGCATCCATACAATATCACAACAACTGGTACTTGTTTCAGGCACTGCCTTCTTCTTTCAGGCTGCAGCACAAATTAGATGTACTGTAGAGAACAGAAGTAGCAATATAATTAAAACTGATTTGTTGTCAGAATTCAAGGGATTTGAACTTGCACCAATTGGTTACAACAAGCCATTTATTGGGACACAGCAGGGATCAACACAGTTGGGTGCATGATCAATACATTTGGTTGCAATCTTCCAAAGTTCCCTGGATTCTGGAAAGGTCCCAGCGAACTGGAAAACCACAAATGTACCACTTCTATTCAAGAAATGAGGCAATCAAAAAGCAGAAAACTGTTAGCCAGTTAGCCTAACATCAGTCAAAGGGCAGCTGCTTGAAACCATTATCACAGAGGTAACAGCAGGGTATTTAGAAAATCGTATTACAGTCAGGCCAGGTCAATATGGTTTTGTGAAAGGGAAATTGTGTTTGACTAATTTATTAGGGTCCTTTGGGAAAGTAACAAGCAGAGTGAATAAGGGGTAACAAGTAGATGTGATGTACTTGGATTTCCAAAAGGCATTCAATGCATTACCATTGCTGAAGCCCCACAATCAATAACCATTGAGCATAAACTGAATTGAACCAGCCATATAAATACTGTGGCAACAAGAGCAGGTTAGAGGCTGGGAATTCTATAGAGAGTAGCATACCTCCTGACTCCCCAAAGTCTGTCCACAAATCAGGAGTGTGATGGAATACTCTGTATTTGCCTGGATAGGTGCAGCTCCAACAAGAAGCTTGGCACCATCCAGGACAAAGCAGCCTGCTTGATTGGCACCCCATCCACCACTTTCAACATCCACTGTCTCCACCACCAACGCAGAGTGACAGCAGTGTGTACCATCTACAAGGTGCACTACAGCAACTCACCAAGGCTCTTTCAACAGCACCTTCCAAACCCACAACCTCTACCACCTAGAAGGACGAGGGCAGCAGATGCATGGGAACACCACCACCTACAAGTTCCCCTCCAAGCCACTCACAATCCTGACTTGGAAATATATCGCTGTTCCTTCATTGTCGCTGGGCCAAAATCCTGCAACTCCCTAACAGCACTGTGGGTGTAACTACACCACATGGACTGCAGCGTTTCAAGAATGCAGCTCACTACTACCTTCTCAAGGGCAATTCGGGATGGGCAATAAAAATGCTGGCCTAGTCAGCAAGGCACACAAAAGCATTTTTTAAAAGTGCCACCTAAAATAAAAGCTCTTGGTGTTAGGGTGAACAATATGAACACATAGCAAGGATAGAGGATTGGTTAGCTAAAAGGAAGCAGAGAGTGGGATAAATGGGTCAGTTTCAGGTTGGCAAGCTGTAATAGTGGAGGCCACAGGGGTCAGTGCTAGTGCTTCAACTATTTATAATTTATATTAGTAACTTGGATGAAGGAACCGAGTGTATGGTAGCTAAATTTAGGTAGGAAAGCAAGTTGTGAAGAGGGCACAAAGGGCGGAATTGTCCCAGAAATTGGTAAAGTCTGATATTGGGTGGGGAAATCAGCATGTGACAAATCAACCGCAATGGTGGCTTTCTCTGCTGCATTGTGTGCCACTTTGTTTAAAAAGTTCAAAAGCATGGGTTTTATGTTGGTTCACTACTGGGTGGTCTCTGATTTCCCACCCCTCTGTGACCTCAGGCCTTCAGTAAACTGGGCACCATATTTAAAGGCCACGCCTGCACAGAGTTAGCACTCTTCATGGGATAGGAAGCTGCTGGGGACGGATGGCTGCCAAAGGGGAGAATTATGCTGCCCCCAAATTTAGTGATGCTCCCATTGAGTGTCTATTAGATGCAGTGGAGGCCTGCCACAATGTCCTCTACTCCCCCTCTGGGCGAAGAACCTCACCCAAGGTGACAAATCCAGCATGGGGACTGTGGAACAGGGAACTGCCCAGTGGCAGCGATGGTCAGCACCAAACCTCTCCAAAAGAGGACAGCCATCCAGTGCCAAAAAAGGATGAATGACGTCCTCCGTTCCGCCAGGGTAAGTCACTCTTCTCATCACTCTCAACTCATACACCCACAAACCCATCACACATCCACAGGGATCTCACGCACTGCCAGCTCAAGGGCCATCACCATCTACTCTCACACACACCTTCATCTGCCCTGTGGATCATGTCCTCAAGTGGTCCACGGCATCACTCACCACACATGCATGCCAGGCAGCCTTCTCATCTGGCCTGGCAGGTGTCCTGTTTACACTCTCTCCATCTGTATTCATGCGGCACATGCTGGCATACAACAAAAAGGAGAGGTCACAGACTGCTCCAGGAATGCCCGACATCAAGGTCCTCACAGGCTTTAAAAACAGAGTCATCCAGTTGGCCAGTGATGATGTGGACTGTTCCTCTGCTGACACTGAGGTCAGCGGCGCTCAGCCAGGTGAGGATCCAGCAATGCAACATCCATCAGACAACCATGCTGTGTGACGTCCACTGTTCCGCAGTCCCCTGCCATGCACCAATAGTCTCTCCTTGCTTTCTCTGGCACATCTGGGAAGCCTTGAGGAGTCCACAAGCCAGGTCCTGAACTCCATTCTCGAGGGCACCACGGAAAAGGAATTCGTAGACACCGAAATTGAAGGCCCATCACAGTACAGTGCTCACCCACATCCTCCACCACACACACCTCAGTTGGACCTCGTGCTAGAGTAGCCTCAGGGTCACAATTGCTCTCTTGAAGGTGGAAGCAAGGACTTCCCAGGTTGTCGGCATTCGGAGGGGTGCTGGAGGCCAGAAACCTGCTGAGTCCGAGTCAGATGAGAAGCCTCTGGACACAGTCATACCTCAGTTGCTGGAGCTGCAAAGGCAAGCTCGGGAATGGATGTCCGCTGCACTCCTCAAATTGCAAGGCACATGGAAGAGTCCATCCGCCTTCAGGCTGAGGTGTTAGCGCCAGCATGCCAACACCCCGAAATCAACATTGGTAGGATGACAGCTGCCATGGAGACCTTGGTCCATGACATCGGTCCTGCACTACTGCAGGAGCTGCAATCTATCGCTGAGGGACTTGCTGGCATCCATATGTGTCAACACAATGTGGGGGGGGTGCACGGGGCATCTAGATCTCACTCGAGCTGTCCCTTCGTCTCAAGGTGTCAGCCTGGGGTTCTTGGACACCCATAGGGAGGAGGATCAGAAGGTACACGCTCAGTGGCCATCCACCCAGGTGACTCCGGGAGTGTCCAGCCCAGCCAAATCCCCGCTTCCTGTGATCCCAGCAGCTCCAGTTCCACAGGCTGAGGAGGGTGCGCTGCCAAACAGCAGGACCCCAAAAGTCGGTCGGAGCCCTCCAGGTCTCAGCTCTCCAGAGGACACCCACCAAGGTCATCAAGGACAATAGCGTATAGGAGTCAGCAGGAAACCTCCACCTCCACTGTGGATGTCAGGGGAGCACCAAGATGTAGTGGTAGGGCTAGAAAGGTCAAGAAGATGCAGTTGCATAACATGGGCACAGGTATTTATCACTTGTACTTAATGTTGAATATTGTAAATATGCTCTCAAGAATGTCTCCTTGCCTATGGCTCCTTGTTATGAGGAGCAGTGTTTGTGTCAATCAGATGAGAAACCTTGCTTCCTGCACAAAACGAAGGCTAGTGTTGCAGTCTAGGGCCTCTCCGCTGTGCAGTGTGTAACCTTTTGAGCACAGTGATTGTCTGGCTTCAAAGTCACTGTCCAAATTCATGATGCGTGCACTGCCATGTATCTTTTGGTTGCTGCAAGAATCTTGTACCCAAGTGTCACTGGGTTCCATTATGTTCTCTGTGTGCTCTCGGCACCTTAGAGGTGGGGCTGTCTCCACCCCCCCCCATGTTGTCACTATTCCTGACTGGTGAAGGTTTGGTGCTGAAAGGAACAGGTGATGAAGCCTGCCAAAGTGCTTGTGCTCACTGTAGCTCAGCAGCGTCTCGATGATATGAACCTCTTCATGGAGCATATGTGCGCTGCCCTCAGCCAGACAGGTGTCAGACGTTTCCAGACGCAATGTGAAGATCTCAGGAGTGTCCTCACTGCATCTCGTCATCATCCTCCTGGAATCTTGTGACAATGAGGGCCTCATGAGTATGTCTGTCTCATTTGGCCAATCCAATGGCCTCATCGCCTGCACCCTTGCCTTCCAGGACCTCATCACCCCAATTCCCTTTGACTTCCTCCTCATCGAAGGAGACATGCAGCACTTGCCTCTCTTCATCATACAGGTCCTCCTGCCATTGCATCAGTAGGTCGTGTAGCAAGCAGCAAGCCACTATGATGTGTGACACCTTCTGGGGAGTGTACTGCAGTGCTCCACCAGATCTGTCCAGGCACCGGGACCTCATTCTCAGGATGCCAGTGGTGTGCTTAACCAAACTCCAAGTTGTGGCACAAGCCTCATTGTATCATCTCTCACCAGGAGTCTGAGGTTGCCACGCAGGCATCATCAGACATGTCCTTTGTGGCTCGCCTTGTCCCTGAGGAGCCAACCTTGCAGCCTGTGTAGTTCCTGGAAGATGTCCAGGGATCTGAGACCCGCTGAGGATGTACAAGTCGTGGACGCTTCTGGGGTATTTTGCACACGCCTGCATGGTCTGTTTGTTATGGTCATAGACAAGCTGTACGTTGAGAGAGTGGAAGTCTTTGCGCTTCACATACTGGAGTGCTGGTTGCCAGAGAGATTTAAGAGACACGTGACTGCAGTCAATGGCACCCTGCATCTAGATGTCACCAGTGGGAATCTGGAAATCTGAGCAAATACCAGCACTCTTGCTTCCTGGCTTGCCTGATCTGTGTTGATTGTAACAAGGTTGTGTGCCTTGTCAAAAAGGGTGTCCGTGACCTCCTGGATACATTTGTGGGTGGAGGATTGCGAGTAGAGCCCTGGAAGGAGCCACTGCCATAGACATTGAGCATGGTGGTAACTTTACCTGCCACTGACAGTGAATACCCTCCCAGCCCCCATGGTGTCAAATTCTGCAGAAGGTGGCATATGTGCATGACTAGTTCCCTTGACATGCGCAGGCATCGGTGACACTCAACTCGCTCAACTGCAGGTAGCACATGCGCCATCTGCAGACCCTGAATCTAGCAATGTGCCTACAAATAACAGCTCTGTGGGATTCATCCTCTGCATGCGGAGGATGCCATGCTGCTCCTGGGTTTTCAGGGTATTGCTCCTTTCTTTGGCGAGCCAGGCACCTCTGTCACATTCTTCTCCTTCTCATGTATCTCAGACTTACCCTGAATGTTAGAGTGCAAGATATTGTAAATTGTTTTATCTTTCTGACCTCGTTTAGTAAAGTTTATTTTTGCCTGCTCAAAACCCATGGAATCTTGTGGCCTTCTTCACCAAGCAAGTATCTTAAACCTCAATCTTTATCTACTTTAAACAAAATGTTATTGGTCCCTAACCAGATCTCACCAACAACTTGTGGCCAGCTTGTGAACAAGGTACAGCAAGTGATTGGGAAAGCAAATGGAATGTTGGCCTTTACTGCAAAGGGAATGGAATATAAAAGTAGAGGAGTGTTGTGACAGCTGTACAGGGCCTTCGTGAGACTACAGCTGTTCAAAGTTTTAATAGGGAGTTTCCCATTTAAGGCAGAGATGAGGAATTTTTTTCTATAATTCTATAAAACAAAGTATTACACTAAGCCACAAAAGGCAGTATTAGGTCTGATGACCAAAAGCTTGGTAAATGAGTTAGATTTTAAGGAGTCTCTAAAAGGAAGAAAGTGAAGTCAAGAGGCAGAGAGGTATAGGGAGAGTATTCAAGAGCTTGTGGCCTAGGCAATTGAAGGCACAGCCACCAATGGCAGATCAATTAAAATTGTTAATTGATTGGGGTTGCACAAGAGACCAGAATTAGAGGAGCGCAGATATCTTGGAGAGTTTTGGGGCTGAAGCAGGGATTGGGAGAAGCAAGGCCATGGAGGGATATGAAAACAAGGATGATAATTTTCAAATGATTATGAGCCAATGTAGGTCAGCGAGCACAGGGATGATAGGGAACTGGACTTGCTGCAAATTTAGAAACGGGCAGCAGAATTTTGAATGACCTCAAATTTATGGAGGGTGGAATGTAGGAGACCAGACTGGAGTGTATTGCAATAGTCAATTCCAGAGGTAATGAAGGCATCAATGAAAGTTTCAGTCGTGGATAAGCTAAGACAGGGACAAAGTTGGACAATGTTACGCAGATGGAAACAGGCGGTCTCAGTGATGGCATAAATGTGAGGTTATAAACTCATCTCGGGATCAAAGATTACACCAAGATTGTGAACAAACTGGCTTAATCTCAGACTGTTGCCAGGGAGAGAGACGGAGACGGTAGCTAGGGAACAAAGTTTGGAGTGAGGACTGAAAACAATGGCTTCAGTCTTTCCAATATTTAATTTAAGGAAATTGCTGCTCATCCAGCACTGGGTGCACAGGGGAATGTGATTCAGAACCTTTTTATGCAGTGAGTTGTAATGACCTAGAACTTGCTGCAGAGATGAACAATGATTTCAAAGGGAAATTGGGTGAGAAGCTCTTCAGGAATAGAGTGGGGTAAAAGGGTTGACTGGATTGCTCTGCAAAGAGCCAGCATGGACTTAATTGGCCAAATGGCCCCTTTCTTTGTCGTTATACCTTTATGAATTTATGATGGCTCCACGTAGAAATGTCAGCCTGAATTTAATGGACATCTAACACATGTTCAAATTCAAATTTTACAATGGAGGCGCAGTGATTACATGCCCTGTACACACTCCTTTGAATAGACTGAAGCACTCTATAACCATGTATCTTGTTCAGCTATGCTAAATGGCATTATGGGAGCCAATTTTATTTTTAATTATGTGCTGTTCACTACAGAACATCATTCTATATTGCGTTGCTTTCACCTATAATGAGGTATAGGACCTAAAAAAGTAAAATGGACATATTGCAATGTTGAAACTACTCTTTAAAAATCTAGTTTCAGACAGATGCAGAACCAGCAAAAAGATATATCCTTCCTCCATTGTACAAGTAAAAATTGGACATGTCAGCATCATGAGGTCACTTATCGCTCTCTTGTTACTACCAGGAATTGAATTGACTCGTTGAGGAGCCCTGCATACTGCCATCTCATTTGCTTACAAAAAAAATGGCCTGAATTTTGCCCTCGCTGGGCAGACTCGGCGTGAGCAGGCGGAGGCGGTCAGGGAGCCGACCGCCGCCCGTGATCAGCTCCACATCGCAATTTCACATGGGCGAGCGAATTAAGGCCTGCCCTGTGTGGATCGCGAGTGGCAGCGCTGAGCACTGCCTGTGTGGGCGGGAAGAGAAGGGACAGCCGGGCCTCGCGCACAGTTCGCATATGTATGTGAAAGAGCGCTTCAACCTCCCTGAGCATTTTCAAAAATATATAATGTAAAAATTGAATGAAACATGTCCCCTCATGTGACTGTTTCACACGAGATGGGACATGTTTTTAACGTCAAAATAAAGGTTTTGTTTAATTAGCATTAGATTTAGGAAAGTTCATCCCACTCGTGGATGAGGTTTCCTAAAAAATGTAAAGGCCGCTTGGACTTTTCACCGGCCCACCAACTTTTAGGTTGGATGGACAGTGTAAATTTCAAATTAATTAGGTAGTTAATGGCTTTAATCGGCCTTTCAATTATCAGCGGATGCGCAGCCGATTCCGGCGCGCACCCACCGAATGAAATGTCGCATGAGTGCGTGATGACATCAGGACGCACACCCGACGTCATCGCGCGTCATGACTTTCCGGCATGTCAGGCACGCGCCTGCATGCCGAAGGTAAAATTCTGGCCAATATCTTTTTTTTTAATTCACTTTTACAATGTTAGATATCTGTCATTGCTGGAATAAAGGTTGAAAGCTGTTTTGGTTCTTTAAAAACAAACAATCCTACAAAGAAAAATTGTTATTTTTTTCACTGTCGACTGTCTGTATAACTAACAGTTATACAGAGAGGTGATGGCATCGTGGTAATGCTCTTGGGACCCGGATTCAAATCCCACCACGGAATTCAATAAAAATCTGTATTTAAAAGCATAACGATGACCCTGAAACCATTGTCGACTGTTGTAAAAACCGACTTGGTTCACTAATGCCCTTTAGGGAAGGAAATCTGTCATCCTTACCTGGTCCGGCCTACATGTAACTCCAGAACCACAGCAATGTGGTTGACTCTTACATGCCCTCTAATGGCCTAACAAGCCACTCAATTGTATCAAAGTCACAAAAGAGGAATGAAACCGGACGGAACACTCGGCATCGACCTAGGCATCAGAAATGCCAATGGCAATCTCTGCCCTGTCGACCCTGAAAATCCTCCTTACTAACATCTGGGAGCTAGTGTACCAAAATTGGGAGAGCTGTCTCACAGAGTAGTCAAGCAACAACCTGACATGGTCATCCTCACGGAATCATACCTTACAGATAATGTCCCAAACACCATCATCACCATCCCTGTGTATGTCCTGAACCACTGGCAGGACAGACCCAGCAGAGGTGACGGCACAATGGTATACAGTAGGGAGGGAGTTGCCTTGGCAGTCCTCAACATTGACTCCGAACCCCATGAAGTCTCGTGGCATTAGGTCAAAGATGGGCAAGGAAACCTCCTGCTGATTACCACGTACCACACACCCAAGCTGATGAATCAGTGCTCCTCCATGTTGAACACCACTTGGAGGAAGCACAGAGAGTGGCAAGGGTACAGAATGTGCTCTGGGTGGGGGACTTCAATGTCCTTTGCCAAGCGTGGCTCAACAGCACCACTACTGACCGAGCTGGTTGAGTCCTAAATACATAGCTGCTAGTTTGGGTCTGTGATAGGTGATTAGGTAACCAACAAAAGCAAAAAGCATACTTGACCTCATCCTCAACAACCTGCCTGTTGCAGATGCATTTGTCCATGTGAAGCCCGATCTTCAAATTAAGGATACCCTCCATCGTGTTGTGTGACACTACCACTGTGCAAAATGGGATAGATTTCGGAACAGATCTAGCAACTCAAGACTGGGCATCCATGAGGCACTGTGGGCCATCAGCAGCAGTAGCAGCAGAATTGTACCTGGACACAATCCGTAACCTCATGGCTCGGCATATCCCCCACTCTACCATTATCATCAAGCCAGGGGATCAACCCTGGTTCAATGATGAGTGCAGGAGGGCATGCCAGGAGTAGTACCAGGCACACCTAAAAATGAGGTATCAACCTGGTGAAGCTACAGTGCAGGACTACTTGCATGCCAAACAGCATAAGCAGCAAGTGATGAACAGAGCTAAGCAATCCCACAAACAATGGATCAGATCCAAGCTCTGCAGTCCTGCCACATCCAGCCATGAATGGTGCTGGACAATTAAACAACTCACTGGAGGAGGATGCTCCACAAGTATCCTCATCCTCAATGATGGAGGAGCCCAGCACATCAATGCCAAAAATAAGGTTGAAGCATTTGCTACAATCTTCAGCCAGAAATACCAGGTGGATGATCAATCTCGGCCTCCTCCGGATGTCCCCAGCATCACAGATGCCAGTCTTCAGCCAATTCAATTCACTCCGCATGATATCACGAAACAGCTGAAGGCACTGGATGCTGCAAAGGCTGTGGGCTCTGACAATATTCCAGCAAGGGGGCTGCTTTTTCCTGGATGGTGACAAGCTTCTTGAGTGTTGTGGGAGTTGCACTCATCCAGGCAAGTGGGGAGTATTCCATCACACTCCTGACTTGTGCCTTATATATTGTGGACAGGCTTTGGGAAGTCAGGAGGTCAGTTACTCGTCGCAAGACTTCTTTATTCAACACTTGTGCTCCAGAATTTGCCGTACCCCTAGCCAAGCTGTTCCAGTACAGCTACAACACTGGCACCTACCTGGCTATGTGGAAAATTGCCCAGGTATGTCCTGTACACAAAAAGTAGGACAAATCCAACCCGGCCAATTACCACCCCATCAGTCTACTCTCAATCATCAGTAAGGTAATGGAAGGGGTCATCAACAGTGCTTGCAAATGGCACTTGCTCAGCAGTAACCTGCTCACTGACGCCCGGTTTGGGTTCCGCCAGGGGTACTCAGCTCCTGACCTCATTACAGCCTTGGTTCAAACATGGACAAAAGAGCTGAACTCCCAAGGTGAGGTGAGAGTGACTGCCCTTGACATCAAAGTAACATTTGACCGAGCGTAGCCTCAAGGAACCCCAGCAAAATTGGAGTCAATGGGAATCAGGGGGAATACTCTCCGCTGGTTGGAATCATATCTAGCACAAAGGAAGATGATTGCGGTTGTTGGAGGTCAGTCATATCAGCTCCAGGATATCACTGCAGGAGTTCCTCAGGTTAGTGTCCTCGGCCCAACTATGTTTAGATGCTTCATCAATGACCTTCCTTCCCCCATCAAGAGCTTAGAAGTGGGGATGTTTGCTGATGATTGCACAATGTTCATCACCATTCGTGACTCTTCAGATATGGAAGCAGTCCATGTCCAAATGCAGCAAGACCTGGACAATATCCAGGCTTGGGCTGACAAGTGGCAAGTAACATTCGCGCCAGCCAAGTGTCAGGCAATGACCATCTCCAATAAGAGAGAATCCTACCATTGCCCCTTGATGTTCAATGACATTACCATCACTGAATCCCCCACGATTTATGTTCTGGTGCTTACCATTGACCAGAAACTGAACTGGACTAGCCATATAAATACTGTGGCTACAAGACCGGGTCAGAGGCGACAAGTAACTCACCTCCTGACTCCCCAAAGCCTGTCCACCATATACAAGGCACAAGTCAGGAGTGTAATGGAATACTCCCCACTTGCCTGGATGAGTGCAACTCCCACAACACTCAAGAAGCTTGTCACCATCCAGGGAAAACCAGCCTGCTTGATTGGTACCACATCCACAAACATTGACTCCCTCCACCAGCGACACACAATAGCAGCAGTGTGTACCATCTACAAGATGCACAGCAGCAACTCACCAAGGCTCCTTCGACAGCACTTTCCAAACCCACGACCACTACCATCTAGAAGGACAAGGGCAGCAGATAGATGGGAACGCCACCACTGGAATTTCCCCTCCAAGCTGACCATCCTGACTTGGAAATATATCGCCATTCCTTCATTGTTGCTGGGTCAAAATCCTGGAACTCCCTTCCTGACAGTACTGTGGGTGTACCTACACCACATGGACTGCAGCGGTTCAAGAAGATGGCACACCACCTTCTCAAGGGCAACTAGGGATGGGCAATAAATGCTGGCGCAGCCAGCGAAGCCCACATCCCATGAATGAATGAATAGAAAAAAAATCTGTCACCACCCTGATGGGATAGAAGTTTGGAGAGGTGGGACAAAATGGGATATTTCATATCTTGGTAAATGGGTTTCTGAGACTTAACCTGAAACAGGAATGCTGTAATCGGGATGAGTTCATTAAGTTAACCTGAGTTGGTATAACTGGCTCACATTGGGTTTAAGGCAGAGAGAGCAGAAGCCTCAGTTTGGGGGAGGTGGAGGGTTCAGCAAAATGAAGGACTTTCAGGTTTTCTGATGCATCTATCGATTTTACTAACTGAAGCCCCAGCTCTAGGCCAGTTGTAGGATAGGAGAGGGTGGGGGGTGTTGCTGTCAGTGTGACCTCCACATTCCAGGGACTACCACGCAGTGCAGGAAGTAGTTCAGTGACGTGATGAAGGTAAGTCAAGGCACAGTTCTCATTGCACATTCTGTACAAATGATAGACTTCACGCATTCCCACCCCCTACTCCACCTCTCATACTCTTTCTAAGTCATTACCTGAATATCGGAGCAATGGCCCTATGCAAAGAACAACCTCTGGAAATAGTGCAGCACTATCTTAACTTATAACCACTCTGCAAGCTCACATAGTCTACCACATAGTCAGTTATATGAATGACAGTTGATTTATAAGGACAATATACTTATGTTCATCCCATCATGGGATGAATATGCTATTATGGGGAAAAAGAAGCATACTCAGATTTCTTTAATATTGTATTCTGTCCCTGCAAAGGCAAAGGATGCTCAAAAACCAGCACTACAGAAATGCAACTGGGTCAGGAACACCACTGTCAAAAACCTTGAATCTTCATTGAAGAGGATAATAGGATAGTAGACAGGTAAGGTTGTTGGAAATGGTAAGATTGGAGGGGAGGTGACAAAAGAGGGTTGGTAAAAGCTGGGCCTCTGTGACCACATTGAGGTCTGAGTTTTTGTCTGTGTATGCTTGCAGTTTCTTTCTGGATTTGAATGTTGTTAAGGGCAAGATGGACTTCTATAGTAGGGAAGAAAAAGGTAGAAGCTTTTGATCATGATGGAGGAATGCAGGAGTGAAGTGTTTTATCTGGTGGGTCAACGTTTAATTATTGAAGTAAAACAAAAAACTGCGGAAGCTGGACATCCAAAATTGTCTCCTTCTTCGTCTGGCTGCTGGCTAATGGCTCTCCTGTTCCACATTTTCCCTTCCCTTTGTACTTCTCATGCTGTGGGGATGTAGTTCTTTTTCTCCCCATCTTCTACATTATCATCCTGTTCAGCATTCATAAGTAGCATGCCTTTCTTCATTACAATACTACATAGGACATAGCAAACTAAAATGATCTGAAGCCTCTTCCCAAGTTGCATTGCAGGCTCCATCAGAATTCCCCAGACACTAAAATGAGATTTCAGTATCTCTTTAATCTACCCTATTCACCTCATGGTACTGCCATAGGTCTCATTATATCCATTGCCTTACTGAAGTCACAAGCCATGATAGCATGGCAATCAATCAGCCATGCTCATTCATTGCTTTGAATCAGAAGGGCTAAAATTTGAATTGGCCCATATTTTTAGCATTATAATAGCATCCTGGGTAGCCAGCAGTGGACAGTTGCTTGAAGTGGTGGCTTTGCACACCCTATTCAGGTACCCTGCCCTAAGAGAACATTGGCAACCATGGACCTTCAAGTTAATCTTGCTTTAGAGGCATGGAATATTTTCGTTGGTGGTACATTCATCCAGTTTATGAGGCTCTTTAAAAAGATTGTTCTTTGTCTACCTCTTCCACCATTGATCTTTCCCATCAACATCAGACTTTCGAAATCATGATTTCTTATTACATACCCAAGAAATTCCAACTGTCTCTTCCTGATCTTGTTCAGCAGTGTTCTTTTGGTCTCAGAGTTTACTAGCATCTCTTCATTGGTAGTGTGACTTGTCCAAGATATCTTCATTATTCGCCTCAAAAACCACAATTTGCAGCCTCAATTCTTCTCTGCATTATTTCATTGATCATCCAACACTTGCTTCCATATGTCAAAATTGGATTATCAGCTTTTATTTTCATGGCTAATTTTGAGTTGATGATAATCTTTTTCATTTTTTGAAATTCATCTTTGGCCATTCCAACCTTTCGTCTTATTTCTCGGTTGCATTTTCTGTTCGATGTTAACATACTTGCTAGGTAACAAAATTTGTCCACCTGTCACACACTAGCTCCACTATAATTGAATGAAAGCCTTTCCTGTTTGTGAAGGTGGTCAGAGGGACTATGAGTGCCACAAGCATCCATTAATTGCTCCTTGTGCCTGTGAGAGTTCTGTCATTCTGTGGAATTGGATAGTTTGTTGGCTCTTGTTTTTTTGTTTACATTGTGAAGGGAATGAAATACACAGCTTGCCTGAAGAGAGCACCCGTGACTTAAATAATACAATTGTAAGCTATTGTTGACTAACATAACAAAGATTATGTTGCTCTCTGGAAGGAGCAAGTTAGAAAATAAATTCAAGACATTGGTAAATTTGACAGGTCTCCAGGTGAAAGTTAACTGCAGTTCTTGGTTGACATATTTCCCCAATAGATAGCACAGCCTTCTCAGGTACTGATGTGCAAAAGTAACTATATAAATAGGACCATCTACGTCCAATAGCCTAATGCAGTGAGTATCTATGTGTAGACAAAAGATTTCTTCTGTGATGCCTCAATCTAAATTTCTTCACTATATTGCTTCTTGCAAAGCTGATTAAAAATGTCAGGAAAAGTATTAAGAGCACCAAACAGGTTAAACAGATGCAAAACTAAAATACTGTGGAGGCTGGAAACCTGAAATAAAAACAAAAACTGCTGGAGATACTCAGCAAGTCAGGCATCATCTATGGAGAAACACAAAGTTAATGTTTCAGGTAGAGATAATGTTTCATCAGATTAATTAGATATGCAGGCAAATTAACTACGACCGTCAGTTCCAGCAAACAATATGGTTACCTAAATGCAGTAGCTGGATGAGGGATACCGCTGTGTCATTCACATTACCACTTGTATTGTCTATGGGTGGAATTTTATGATCTCTCCCACCAGCGGGATCTTCCGGTCCTGCCAAAATCAATGGACTTTTGAACAGCTCGCCGCATTTTACTGCCCCGGCCCCTGCCATGACAGAGTCGTAAAATTCTGCCCCAGGCTATAAATGTAGAAAAACCCAGAGTGATCAAAGCCTCTGAACCATTGCCACAAAATACCAATGGTGTGTTCTGTGTTGTTTCTGATAGTCCCATGCCTAACATGAATGTTCTGTTGTTCAGGCATGGTGAGGCTGTGGAGGGGTATCATCAGCCATTGGAGTGGGATTCTCTTGTTCCATAACAGTTGTCGTCTGACCTTCCTGAATGTGTGGAAAAGTGCGCTGATGGATTAGTGTCCCAGAAATAGGGCCTCCTACCAACTGCTGTTGAAACTGTCAGAGATTGCATTATTTTTCCATAGTGATCACACACCTGTTGAACGCTGATAGAGTGAAAGCCCTTCCTGTTGACATGCTGGCTCATCTTCGGTTGGCTCGCTATATGAGTGCAGTCTATCATACTTGGGACATAAGGGAAGACAGACACTGCTACAAATCCCAAAGTTTTCTCATTCTGGATGTTGGCATTCATCAGGAAGGTAATCCTGTAGCACTCCAGAAGTAGTCTGTAAATTAAAAGGTTAAGGGTGGTGGTCATGTTGACAGGCTCTGACAAAGCATGTCCCTTAGTCTAGCAGGCACCAGGTCCTGCTGTAACAGGCTGCAAGGATCAGTGCCAGCCTCTCAGGTTAAACGCAAACAACTCCTGCATATTCCTCAGGAATAGCAAAGTAGCTCCTGGCCTATAAATGATGTAGGCTGACGAAAGTCTTCTACAAGCATTCATCCTCACATGCTGCTGTGTAATTTGCTCGCCTGCTGTTTGTCCTGGATATTCAGGCAAGTGCTGCTGCTGCTATTCCTCTTCCTGCAACTATTTATCTGTCCAAAGGAGTGAAGCAAACACTGCGCTTATGATAAGGAATGCGGTAGATGAGGGGAAATAAAATCAGAAAGAAGCAACCTAGAAGCTCAAATTACTTTGGAAATACACTGCTCACAATGACACACAGGTACTCATGACCTAAGTGGCTGCAGTGAGTACCCCTTTAAATTTCACTTCCTACAATTGTCAGTGGGTTAGCTGCTGGGCAGGACTTCTGACCCACCCAGTATAATCATGTCAGAATGCAAATTATGTAATCAGGCCCCTATTTGAATTTATTCATGAGGCCTGTACCTCTTTTCAGAGGGTTCATTTGCAACCTCAGTCAGCTGCAGAATAAAAACAGTGACCAGCAAATTTCTGCAGGAACTGGGCAGTTAGTCAACTTTCCTGATTTTAACTGACAACCCACCTTATTCCTATTGGACAGGTTGGGTTAAAATTGGGGCACAGCTCTCCTTGGCCAAGCATAACATGTGTTAGATGTAATATAAGGTTCTAGACATCAGTGGTAAATCAAGAGTGAATTTTCACCAGCCAGAAAATGAGCTTTAATGAATTGGACTATGTGTTAAAATGAGTCTTAACAAATCTTGCAGTGTGTAAAACGAGCTTTAATAAATTGAAAGGTGTGTAAAAAGGGTGGTCTAAGGCCTGTTTTCTATCCGGCATCACAATTGACAAATCCCCTGCAGATTTCAAAAGAATATACATTCATGCTTAAAATCTGTCCCAGTGTATAATTTTTATTTCCTCTATTTTCCCTAAATGGCACTGGAGCAAGATTTCTGGTTTTTTATTGTAAATAAAGCACCATGACTAATAATACAAAAAAAATTAAATGTGATTTTAGGTTCAGATTAAAACTGCTGTGTAAACGTTATCTGTAATTCCAGCTAAGTGCATCACACTGCTACAGCACAATGTAATTTCTGGGTCAGAAAGGTCAGCACTTTGCAGGGTTGGATTTGTGTAAGGCTCAGAGTTAATGACTTGAGACTAAATGGGAAAATTGACAACTGGACTTAAGCCAAAGGTTATTGGGTTTCATAAATTCTACAACAATACTTATTATTATTTAAAATGTAGAAACAGTTTTCCAATTCAGTGTAGAATGTAACTTCAAGCTAACATTGGTTTAAAAATTTCCACGACTATCTCATCCTAGAAGTTAATAAGGACATGGCTGGAAATATTTAGAGAATGTGGGGCTTTGGACCCTTTCCCGAAATTGGTTTAAGAAAATGTTGGAACGAGCATTGCTACAAGCTCCACCAACTTTCTCAGGTGGCATGGCAATCCTTAAAGGGACCACTGGAGGCCATGGAAGAGGCCTGGTGAGATGCTTTTTCAACTTACCTTAATTCGGAGTCAGAAGGAGGAAGGGCGAACCTCAAGGCTCCTCATTGATGCAGCGGACTCTGCTGGTCAGGCTTCGGTCCCCCTCCCAAATTCCCCCAACCCCTCATGGAATCATCTGTGTGCCTCAGCCAGCTGCAATACTTGCTAATATTTGAAGGGCACAGGTCGGTGATCTGTGATCATGATAATGAGGCTGGAGGAAAAATTTAGGAGGGTCCTCGTTGCCTCTCCACCCTGACAGGCCTTGTTTGCTCACTGCATGGATCACATCTCTTTTAAGGGGCAAATGAATTTAAGACCAATATCGCAAGTCATATTTTTAAATAGTTATCTATCACTAAACGTTGGTAATGGCTTTATGGAGGATATTTTTCTGCTGCATTTTTCTGTTCTTTTTAATTTACTCTCGATTCATAACTGAACTACTGCCTGAATAACTAAATTAGAGAAATCCCGAATGGATTATGTTATGCTCTTATGTCTGGTAGTTCACACACACACGGGGAAAATGGTCATTTTATTTCTGTACTGAAAGAAGTCTGAGGATTTTCAAGTACATTTAGTAAATGGATGGTGATGGTGTGTCAGTTTCTCATTCTGGGCTCCAGCCCATTACCCTTTTTAATCAAATATAAATCAGTCTCAGTCTTCACTTTCATTTATCAATAAATTCATTCATCTTGTGTAACCCTTGACCTACCACATGATTTTTTCAAAACTGATCTATGACCCAAGGCTTCTCAGATGTGATTTGAAAAATTCTAACGGAATACTAAACTAAATGGACTCCTGGATATATCATGCTCATACTCCTGTGTGACAGTAACTCTTAAAGGTCATCATTTACTAAAGTTTCTCCAATACTTTTATATTAAACTGTTTAGAAAATGATACTAATAATACTGTAAGAGACACATAGAAGAGAGTATAAAACGGGTAAATGCCTTGCTTATACTGCATGCTGTCAGTATAAGCTAGAAACGTTAGAATTCAGGTTTTTTCCCTACTGACACTAATTTGTTGCCACCTATTTTAGATGTTGTGACAATTTATTGTCTCCATGCCAACTCGTTCCCAGCATTACAACTGAGTCAGGATGATCAGCATCTGGACTATGTCAGTAAGAATGCAGAGCCTTTATATTGAATTCACTTAGAGCCATGTGAGGCTTCTGCCATTGATCAGTCATGTATGTAAGAAATGGGTATCTCTTGAAAACTTGAAAAATACAATCAGGGCCCTTTTCATTAAACACCAGATCCCCCCAAAAAATTAACAATAAAAATATCCTTTCTACTGAGTTTGAATAATTTTGCCTCCTGGCTTTGTAGTCATGGAAACAAATGCCAATATGTTCCATATGTACAGCATTGCCTGTGAAGTAGAAATTATTGGCACTCTCTGCTTGTCTAAAGCCTCCAGAAAAGCTGCTTAATTTAAACCAGCCAAAGAACTATGAAAGAAAATTACAGTAACCACTAACACTGTTTCCTTTTAATTCTTAACGTAGGGTTTCCATCAAACAAGAAGCCCTTTATCAGGAGGGGAAAAAAAGGCGTGTTTTAAAAAAAATTGTTATTCCCATACTTAATCTTCTTGCATGTTCTGAATTTATTGCTGTAATGCTTACATTTTTTCTTAATGTGCATGTAAATCTGATGTAAAATCCCAGGGTAGCGCAAAGCAACAGTCCTCCAGATTATCCAACATACCCTGATTACATTTATGTATAGATGTTAACCCAGGGAATTGAACAGCACGGTTTAGTTGAAAGCATATTTGAGGCACTAAGTCTGAGAAGTCCTGCTAAAAAGAAATCACCGACAGAACTTTGCAATAAAATCCAAGATTGAACATAAAAAGGGGGTGTAATGTAGCAATGCTTTGCCATTATATCACTATATTGATTCTGCACTGCAGGATTGATACAAATGCAATGGCACAGCAAGCCCATAGGGACTGAAGCATGTCTAGTGAAAATTGGAAATCAATAGGAGTCTATAATCACAAGCAAACTGCACTGTTCTCATTGTAAAGAAAGATGACAGACTTCACTTGTCAAAGCTGCTGCTATTATGTTGGGTGTTTTATGAAACCTTTTTTTTACCTTACCCCAGGCAATACATCACCCCAGAGTAAGGTCTGTTACCTCATGTGCAATGCCTTTAATAATATATAAGGTCACCTTAAATAAATTGAATATTAAAAGAAACATTGAAACGGAACTGATTTCCAATGCATAGCCAGTTTATGTCAACAAGTACTGTACGGCACAACGCTAAACTGCAAATGTATTAATTCTGATCTCACCGAAATGTTGGGCAGCATTTTTGTTCCAAGGTTGAGAATCCAATGTCGAATTCATTTCTGGATTCCAACTCCTCCCCACACCCCCCATCGCACCAATTAGTGGCTAGCGGAGGTGGGGAGTAGACAGGACAGCAGCAAGGCAGGCATGGTTTAAAAAGGAGTCAGCAGCTATTATTGGGGTTTCAGGTTTAGGTGAAGATTGTAGAAATAGAGGAACAGCACACCAGCAGAAATATGGGTACCCATGCCAAGGCGCCCCATGACATGGCAGCTCATGAAGGAGTTGATGATGGCAAGAATGAAGTCCATTCAAGAAGCAGTGTAAAGATCTGAACTTCTCCAGGTTATGGGGATGAGGTTCTATCCTCCCTGGTTTCCGTCATACCAAAACATTAGCTCTAAGGGGCCATCTTCAGTTCTGCAGAATCAGAAAATGACAGATGATTTAGCATAGCCTTAAGTGCCTCACATGGTCAAATGTGGCGAAGAGTGAATGCAGTGTTGGTATCATCTGCAAAGGAAGAGGACATGAATGTGACCGCACTGCCACACCAGTCAAGTGTACCCTCCTCCAGTGCAGACACACTCAGTGGGCCCTCAAGCGACCATGGAATGGGGGGGCCAAGGGCTAGTAGCACATCACAGAGAAGATGAGCAAGGCAGAGGCAGCCATGTGCAGTTCTCCTCGGAGGATGGAGGACAGACAAAATTATACTTAGATACTTGGAGATGCAGAGCCTCAGGTGCCACACACAAGGAGTGTCTTCCTACAGCAACAGCACGATATGTGAGCCCAAATGTCAGAGTTCCTTGAGGTTGTGTGGAATCATGGGCAGGGAATGGACAAGTCATCAATGACATGTGTTCCAATATGTCTCAGGCATACAAGCGCCTAAGCTCATTCATTGAGAGAGTAGCCAACCTCTTGGAGAGCCATATGTGGCATCATGCTGAGTGGATGCATGAGAAGTGCACAGACCACCAGACAATGAATGCCACTTTGTGTAGCATTGATCAGTCAGTGGCACTGATGGGGCAGCGATGGATGGAGTGGATGCCAGGCAACCATGCTGATGTTCAAGCAGCCTATGAAAGAGCTGAGGCAGGTAGTGATGAGTATGCACAGGGGTTATGGGGTGCCTCCCACACAGTGCTTTCATCATTTTATGCCCCTTTGGCCCCTCTGACCGAGGCGCCATCAATGTAGGAAGGCCCTGTGGCAGTAGCTACCCCTGCATCATTGCAGGTGAGGTAGCCTGTTACAGTGCCCCCACTAGTCCCATGGCGCCAAGGACAACCGCCACAAGCATATCAGCCTCATCCACCCACATATAAGCAGTCTGCCCCCACCTCATCCTCAGCCACAGGGGGAACACCCTGAAACAGCACCTGAGATCAGAGGCTTCCACATCTGTAATCTCATGGTTTGGATCACGTGGGTGAGCTTTGTTATACTTTTAGTCTGTTAATATGAATCAATATACGGTAATAAAAATGATTATGATTGTACCCAGACTTATGTGACTCTAATGATTGGTGGATTATAGGCAGACAGATTATGGGTTGTGAGATACAAATGAGTGTGTTAGTTGACATTGAGTGTCAGTTGGAGACTTGTCTTCCAGGCAATGTGGGGACTAATGGAACATTTATGAACTGTTTGCATGCTAAATTCACACCCTCCTTCATGGAAAAGTGAATTCATGAGACATTATATTCCAGGATGAGGAGCCCCCTGGAGAAATGTACCTGAATCAGTGTGGTCTAAACACTCATTCCTCCAGATTGATGCCTTGAGGCCTCAACTGGACCTCTGGAGGTCCTTGCAAGGCTGGGTCATCCTTTCCTCCTTTGAGGAAATGTGCTGCTCCTTCGCTTCCCCTTCATTAAGGGCCGCACCTCTCTGGAGGGCCATGTCATGAAAAGCACTGCAGACCACGACAATCCTGAAGGGGAATATACTGGTGGTTATTCCACTTCTTGCCAAGACAACAGAATCACATCTTGAGCAGTCCAATGTCTTGTTCAATAGATGGCCCTTGCGACAGCGATTGTGGCAACTCTGTGCCTCTGTCAAAGGGTTTTGTTTAGGTGTTAGAAGCCATCTCTTCAATGTCCATTCATGCAGTCGCTCTGTTGAAATGAACAGCATTGGCACCTGTGATTCCTTAGGATGAAAGAGTCAAGGCAGCTTCTCGGATACAAGGCACAGACCTACATGGAATGCTTGTGGTGGACACATATCAGTTGAAGGCTGAGAGAGTGGAATATGTTCCTGTTCATGAATGTCCCTGGCTGCTTTGCCAGTCGCCTTGATGGCCACATGGGTGCAGTTGTCAATCCCCTGCATCTCAATGAGTCCAGTGGCAGAAGAAAATCCCACTGCCCTCTGTGCCTGTCACATCATGACACCATCAGTGATGAACCCAGTGACTGGAACTTTCCAGCCCCTCATGTCAGCGGGATCGGAAGATCCCGCCAATATGAACAGAGATTTCAATGCTCGCTGACCCCACCAATGGGAGCCCGCCATGGTGGGGACTGAAAAATTTCTGCCAGTGTAACCCAAAGCCCTCTCAAACAGGGCATATATCACCCACCATGTGCTAATGGGGAACCAACTGTGTGCTACCAGTGAGGTCAGCTATCAACCATTGGAAAGATCCAGAGGCAAAGAAATACAGTGCCACATTCTCTTTGATGGCTACTGGCAAGATATGTCAATGCACCCGGTAAGAAGTGAGGTAGCCCTCCACCAGTGCATACAATGCTGTTATCATCTGTATTGATAGGTGAATTCTTGTGCGATGATTTTGAATTCATTTGCTTGTGTGTTTTTGTAAGTTAGCATGTGGGGTGAGGGGGGGAGGCGGTGACCTCTGTTTGAGTGAAAATTATAGCATTTAAAGTACAGAATATACTCATTTTGGAAACATGAGAATAAAAGCAAAATACAGAAGATGCTGGAAATTTGAAATAAAAACAGAAAATGCTGAAAAAACTCAGCAGGTCTGGAGCATCTGTGGAGAGAGAAACAGAATTAATGTTTCGAGTCCGTATTACTTCTTCAAAGCTGAAGAGAGGTAGACATGTGATGGATTCTATACTTTTGGGTGGAGCAGGTAGAACAAAATAGGAGGTCAAAAATTCTGCCTGGAGATTGTCAGTCCTTATCTATATCCAAAATAGTTTTGGGTTTTTGGGATAACCTTGTAGAATTTGTGCCCTTAAAGCTAAATAACTCCTGCAAGTTGCAAAGAAATGCTAAGCAATTATTGAATTATGTTTGATATCTTTGATGCATTGTTAATAAGTTTTTTTATTCATTAATGGGATGTGGGTGTCACTGGCTAGGCCAGCATTTATTGTCCATTCCTAATTGCCGTTGAGAAGGTGGTTGTGAGCTACCTTCTTGAACTGCTGCAGTCCATGTGGTGTAGTTACACCCACAGTGCTATTAGGGAGAGAATTTCAGGATTTTGACCCAGTGAAACTAAAGGAACAGTGATGCATTTCCAAGTCAGGATGGTGAGTGGCTTGGAGGGGAACTTCCAGTTGGTGGTGTTCTCTTCTATCTGCTGCCCTTGTCCTTCTAGATGGTAGCAGTCTTGACTTTGGAAGGTGTTGTCTAAGGAGCCTTGGTGAATTCCTGCAGTGCATCTTGTAGATAGTACACACTGCTGCTGCTGTCCATCGGTGATGGAGGGAGTGAGTGTTTGTGGATGAGGTGCCAGTCAAGTGGCTGCTTGTCCTGGATGGTGCCAAACTTCTTCTGTGTTGTTGGAGCTACACTCATCCAGGCAAGTGGAGAGTATTCCATCACACTCCTGACTTGTGCCTTGTAGATGGTGGACAGGCTTTGGGGAGTCAGGAGGTGAGTTACTCGCTGCAGGATACCGAGCATCTGTAGCCATGGTATATATGGCTAGTCCAGTTCAGTTTCTGGTCAATGGTAACCCCCAGGGGGTTGATAGTGGGGAATTCAGTGATGATAATGCCATTAAATGTCAAGGGGTGATGGTTAGATTCTCTCTTGTTGGAGATGGTCATTGCCTGGCCACTTATCAGCCCAAACCTGGATATTGTCCAGGTCTTGCTGCATTTGGACATGGACTGCTTCAATATCTGAGAAGTCTCAAATGGTGCTGAACATTGTGCAATCATCAGCGAGCATCCCCACTTCTGACTTTATGATGGAAGGAAGGTCACTGATGAAGCAGCTGAAGATGTTTGGGTCTAGGACACTACTCTGAGGAACTCCTGCAATTAAGTCCTGGAACTGAGATGATTGACCTCAAACAACCACAACCATCTTCCTCTGTGCTAGGTATGGCTCCAGTCAGCAGAGTGTTTTCCCCCTGATTCCCATTGACTCCAGTTTTGCAAGGTTCCTTGATGCCACACTTGGTCAAATGCTACCTTGGTGTCAAGGGCAATCACTCTCATCTCACCTTTGGAGTTCAGCTCTTTTTCCCATGTTTGAACAAGGGCTGTAATGAGGTCAGAAGCTGAGTGACCCTAGTGGAGCCCAAACTGAGCGTCAGTGAGCAGGTTACTGCTAAGCAAGCACCGTTTGATATCACTGTTGATGGATGGACAGTAGACTGATGGAGCAGTAATTGGCCAGGTTGGATTTGTCCTGCTTTTTGTGTACAGGACATTCCTGGGCAATTTTCCACATTGGTAGGTAGATGCCAGTATTCTAGCTACACTGGAACAGCTTGGCTAGGGGCACAGCGAGTTCTGGAGCACAAGTCTTCAGCATTATTGCATCCTATGATGGGCTGATAATACCAGTCATAGGGTAAAAATGTCTAAAACAGACATTAGGCAGTTATCATTCTATTAAATTAGCATTGTACAGTTATATTCCACTTTGTTTAATTTCATATTTTAAGTAAAAGAATCATAAGATTGGGGGGAAGTGCTTTCTGTTTTAGCCATCAAATAATTTAGTTGTGGTTCAAGGAAAATCAGACAGAGAGTGTATACAGTAACTGAAATATATTTGCTTGATGCTCTGCTAGGTTCAAGAATTTAGTATCAAGTCAAAATGCTTAACAAATTCAGCACTGCATCTTTAAAATGGCAGGATTCATTTCTCAAATGTGAGGTCTCAGCTTTGAAGCAGCTAGACTGAAAAGCAGAGAATGTTCTGCTTATTGACATAGCACTTGCCCAACCGTGTGAGATTTCCCGAGGTCGACCCATTATGTATTCACAACAAGTTCCAAATTTGGATTGGACCTGCTAGTGGGAGCTTGCTATCAACAGGAGATGGGAAATAACATAGGACTGCAGCTTTTAAAGGCTGCAGCTGCTATCTAAAGGGCTTGCTAGATTGTTGAGGGGTGGAAAACAAGAAATGGTTGCTGAATGGTGCAGAGCATCTCCATTTTAAGATCTTTGGGTGTGCTTCTTCCCTGTTTGAGTTCCAATCGTGCTTACTCCATGGGAGAACTACAAAACTCTGGTTGGCAGTAAGTGGAAGAAAGTAAATATTGTGGCAAGCAACCAAAGGACATAGGAGCAGATGAGGGTTTTTTTTAAACAGCTTGCGTAAGTCTGCCAAGGTATGCAGTGTTTTATTGGACCAGGTAGAAGGGCATATCAAGCATGCCATAAACAATTTCTTTTTACACTACTGAAGCATGAGAGACTATATTCCATTCCCTCACAAAATAGGTTTTATCAAGCTTGACACGCATACCCATACTGCAGCCAAACACATTTAATCTTGTAATTGTCGTTACACAACCATAAGGAAAAGTGGGTCCCAAAGTAATCTTACCACATAACCTACTTACCTGGTGCATGTTCATTTGCACATGTTAGTTGGACCATGTTGGCACTCTTGGATGTCACCCTTTGTGCTTCAACATCTCCGTGTTAGCACAAGGTAGTGCATAACAGGATGTGAGTACTCTGAATATGTTGGGCTAATTTGAATAGACTGTGCTTGTCATTATGAAGGCTAAGAAAATCGAGGCAGTGATTTAGGGTGAAACTGGAGGCCTTCCTGAAGCTTAGAGTAGGTATTATTCATTTTCTGTTTTCTTCCTCCACTGATTCACTTTATATTATTATGAACCCTGTTGAGCTGGATAACTCTTTAAAGGAGATGAATTTCCCAGCATCCAATGAAAATTACCCAATATTTCCCATTTTAAGACTTTTACTGTAATGAACAAATCAAAATCAACATAAATCAATTATTTAATAGGCAACTAATACACAAAAATAAAGAAAAGATGCTTGTACTTTAGCTATACATCTTACAACTCCTTTCGCTGTGGACCACAATACTGACAGATGTGTAGCATTACAAGAACAAGTCCAAAGTTACTCCTAGCTCCCCAGCAGGTTCACTTCTTCCTGCTTCGTCAGTTCAAAACTTCCAGCTTCATTTGAAAATCATTCCATTCAGCTCAAGTCTTCGAGATCCGACTTCCATCAGCAAGGCCCACCTTGGTGACTCCTTGTTCCTTAAATCCCCAAAAGCCCTGTCAGTTCTGTCCCCTTGCCTCTGCACAGAGAATGACCCCACACAAACATCCTGCTTGATGGTTAATAGAAAACAGTCCTTCTTTGCTCTTCGCAGCAGTAGCTACATTCGAACATATCGGCCCATCAAGCGTGCTCCGCCATTCAATAAGACCATGGCAGATTTAATTTTAACCACAACTTCACATTGCTGCCTCCCCCGATAACATTTCACCCCCTTGCTTATCAAGAGTTCATCTACTTCTGCCTTAAAGATATTCAAAGACTCTGGAGTTCTCTTTCTCAAAAGGTAATTGAGGCAAAGACTCACAACCCACTGAGAGAAATAAATGTTTCCTCATCTCTGGGTGGAATTTTCTGTGCCTGCTGGCATTGGGCGTGCTCGGTGGCATGAGCAGACAATATGGCGAAAAAGCCAGAAATTGGTTTCACGACTGCATTTCCTGCCATCGGACATCGGGAACCTCACTGCAATACATCTGCATGTCATTATAAGGCCAGCCCGCCGGAATCATCCACCCCCCTGCTGGATTGTCCGCCCATGATCACGCCATTGTGTTTAACAACAGCATGTATAAGACGTGCGCTTGGCGGGCTGCACTTTGAGGGGAACTTGGAGGTGAGTGCACAGTAACATTGTGCAGCACTCATGAGGGTCCTCCGTTGGAGTTCAAGGTTGAGGTGCATTGAGGATGGAAGCAAGGGCTGTCCTGCGGTTGAAGGTAGTGCACAAGCACGTGTGGGGTGGGGAGTAGGGAAGTGGCCATGCATTAGGAAAACCGTGTATAAAGTGACCATTCATCCGCAGCTGAGACAGTTCAGAAGCAGCCACATTGACATGCGTGGAGTTGGGTCTTTAGTTTATCTGCTCACTCAAGCAAAGCAGAGACATGAAAATGCCACTAAGTGCCCCAGAGCATTTCACCCCTCAGGCACAGACCGCAAACTAATGAGGCCCTGAATTGAGACACCTGCCTTTATGTTGTGCAGAAAGATTTGATATTTGAGTGACACGAACACTGCTCATCAGAATAAGCAGGGAGACATTGTTAAGAATTTATTTAAAATAATGAAAATTATGTACAAGTGGTTAACACTGGTACCAGGCTGTGCAACTATGTCTTCTTAACCTTCCTAAACCTGCCGCTGTATTTTGGTGTGCCCCGGACATCCACAGCGGAGGTGGAGGCAGCCTGCTGACTGCTATGCCTTGTCTGTGATGATCTTGAAGGGCGTCCTTTGGAGGGCCGAGACCTGGAGGGCCAGATCCTGTTTTTGAGGTCTTGCTGTATGGCAGTGGCACCCGCCTCGAGCTGTGGGGCTGGAGCTGCTGGGGTCACAGGAAGAGGGGATTTGAATGGGCTGGGCACTCCCAGAGTCACCTGGGTGGAAGGCCCCAGGGTGTGCACCTACTGATCCTCCTCCATATGGATGCCCAAGGGCCCCTGGCTGACTCCTTGAGGAGAAGAGGAAGCTGGAGTGAGATCGGACTGCCCAGCATCCCTCTCATGTACACAATGTTGGAGCCAAACTATCGCATCAGCGATGGAGTTCAGCCCACGTGCAGTGCAGGAGCGACGTCCTGGACCAAAACCTCCAAGGCAATTGCCAACCTACCAGCATTGACCTTGGTGCATTGGCATTCTGGTGTTTTCACCTCAGCCTGAAGGCAGACGGACTGCTCCGTCATGCCTTGCAATCCGAGGAGTGCAGCGGACATCCCTTCCCGATGTTCCCGAGCTTACCTCGCAACTGAGACATGACCGAGCCAGAAGGCTCATCATCTGACTTGGACTCAGCTAATTTCTGACCTCCAGCAGTCCTCTGAGTGCCAGAGACCTGGGAAGTCCCTGCCATCACCTGCTGTGGATCAGAAAGTGCGATGCGCCCACCAGATTATGAACCCGAGTCTAACCTAAAGCTAGGTCCTACCGAGCTGTGCATCTCTGCACTGGTGGACAGTGTGGATGAGCGCTGTGATGGGACTTCAAGGGGGGGTGCCTTCAGATTGCTCTTCAGAGCTTTCTTCGGGGCTTAATTGGAGGCCCTTGGTTGCGAACTCCGTCAGTTGTTTGGCAGATGTGCCTGCAAAAACAAGAAAAGATAATTAGTGCATGGCAGTGGTCTGTGAAACAGGACACAACACTCACAGCATGGTTGTCTGATGGATGCTGCACAGCTGGATCCTCACTTGGTAGAGCACTGCTGACCTCACTATCAGCACAGGACCGGTCCCAGTCATCACCGGCCAGCTGAATGGCTCTGTTTTCAAAGTCCTTGAGGATCTAGATTTCATGCATTCCTCCACCAGTCTGCGACCTCTCCCTTTTGTTGTGTGCCGGCTTGTCTTGCCTGACTAGAGATGGAGAGAGTGTATGCAGGGTGCCTGCCAGGCTAGATGACATATGTGCCTAGCCTGTGCGGGTGGTGAGTGGTCCCTTGGAAGGATGAGGACAATGAAGATGTGTGTGAGAGAGAGAATGATGATGTCCCTTGAACTAGCAGTGAATGAGGGCCCTGTGGATGTGTGATGGGTTTGTGATTCTGTGAGTTGAGAGTGATGAGAAGAGTGACTTACCCTGACAGAATGAAGGAGATTATTCATCCTCTTGTGGCATTGGGTGGCTATCCTCTTTACAGGGCATTGGCGCTGAACACTGCTGTCACCATCTCCCAATCCGGATTGGTGATGTTGCTTCCCATCTTGTGGCCAGAGTGGGGGTAGAGGGCATCACAGTAAGCCTTCATGGCATCCAAAAGGCGCTCAAGGGACATGTCATTCAACCTGGGGGCTGCAGTCTTTTTGCCTTTCAGGACTATGTCTTCCATGCAACAGTCCTGAGCTGGAAGCATTGAGAGGTGTGCGCACATCTGCACTTTAAATATGGTGAGGTGATGGCTTGGTGGGCAAATGAGAGCCTGCCTGCCATCAAAACGGCGTGTTTCCCAGGAACACATAATTAACACACTGGGTTTGGGACAATACGGTGTGAGAAGCCGCCATTGCAACCGATGGATAAAATGTCTTTTTCCTCACCAGTTACCGCACTTAGTGCAAATCTGGGACAATTCAACCCTCTGTCTTAAATGAGCGACCCTGTATTTTTAAACTGTGGCTTCTAATTCTAGATTCTCCCACAAGTGGAAACATTCCTTTCATATCCAACTTGTCAAGTCCCCTCAGGATCTTATGAGCAGAATTTTCCCCCCATCGAGGGGTGGAAGTTTAGGAGCGGGCACATGGAGGCGGGCCTTTGATCAGCGCCCCCAATTGGGGGCACGCCGCCTGTTTGCATGGGCAGGCCAATTAAGGCCCACCCAGTGTGACGTCCACAAGAAAGTGCTATGCGCTCCCTGTGCGGGTGGGAGGTAATTCCCTGAGCTGGGAGTGCGCTCTTTCATGCGCATGCGCGAAAGAGCGCGCTCATCTCCCTGAGGCTAAGTGCTGCCTCAGGGAGATCGACTCCTGTGTGAAAATGTTTTAAAAACAGAACAGATAAATTCCCCTGACATGTCTCCTCATGTAACACTGTCACATGAGTTGAGACATGTCAACCACTTTCATTAACACATTTATTAAAAATTTTAAAACCTACATGAAACCTCATCCCGCCTGTGGATGAGGTTTCATGCTTTTTCTGAAGCCTGCCAGGGCTCCTGGCCTGCCCACCAATCTTAAGGTTGGACAGGCAGGTCCATTAATCACTTTGACTAACTTGTCAATGGCCTCAATTGGCCACTGACAGGTCGGCGGGCGCACAACTGATTCTGCGGACTCCTGCCAACCTGAAAATTGAAATGAGATGGGGTGATGTCGGGAGTTCTGCCTGACGTCATCCCGCGTCATTTTACGCATCGGCGAGCGGACCCCGCCCCCCCTCGCCGACCGGGAAATCCTGGCCCATATGTTTCAATCAAGTCACCTCTTACTCTTCTAAACTCCAGCGGAAAGAAGCCTAGCCTGTCCAGCCTTTCCTCAGAAGACAACCCATCCATTATATGGAATTAATCTAGTAAATCTTCTCTGAACTGCTTCCAACGCATTTGCATCTTTCCTTAAATAAGGAGACCAATACAGTACACAGATGTTGTCTCACCAAAGCCCTGAATAACTGAAGCATAACCTCCCTACTCTTGCATTCAATTCCCCTTGCAATAGACGATAACATTCTATTAGCTTTGCTTGTTACTTGCTGCACCTGCATACTAACCTTTTGCAATTCATGCACTAGTACACCAAATCCCTCTGCATCTCATAGCACTGCAATCTCTCACCATTTAGATAATATGCTTGGCTTTTTACTTGTCCTGCCAAAATGGGCAACCTCACACTTTCTTACAATATGCTCTATTTGCCAGGTCTTTGCCCACTCACCAAGCCTATTTATACACTTTTGTAGCCTCCTTATGTCCTCTTAACAACTTACTTTCCTTCCTATCTTGCGTCATCAGCAAACTTGGCAACCATACCATCGGTCCCTTGATCCAAATCAATCATATAAATTGTAACTGAGGGCTGAGCACTGATCCCTGTGGCATACCACTCATCACATCCTGCCAACCAGAAAATGACCCATTTATGCATCCTCTCTGTTTCCTGTTAGATAGCCAATCTTCCATCAGTGCCAATACATTACTCCCTACACATGAGTTTTTATTTTCCATAAAAAACCTTTGATGAGGCACCTCAACAAATGCCTTCTGAAAATCTAAGTACAGTATATCCAACGGATCACCTCTAGCCACAGCATCTGTTATTTCTTCAAAGGACTTCAATGAATTGGTTAAACAAGATTTCCCTTTCACAAAACCATATTGACTCTGCCTTGAATTTATCTAGGTGCCCTGTTATAGCATCATTATAACAGCTTCTAACATTTTCCCTATGACAGATGTTAAGCGAACTGGCCTGTAGTTTCCTGTTTTCTGTTTCCCTCCCTTTTTCAATAAAGCAGTTCCATTTGCTATTTTCCAATCTGATGGAACCTTCCTCGAATCTAGGGCAGGATTTTGCCCTTGTCGAGCAGGCACAATGGAGGTGGGCGGAAGCAGTCGAGAAGCCAACTGCCGTTCGCGATTGGGTCTAGACCACAATTTCACGCAGACAGGCCAATTAAGTCCCGCCCAGCGTGAAACACGTGCTTCAGTGCTTAGTGCTACCTGTGTCGGGGATGGGGGGGGGAGGTGGGGGAAAGAGGGCGAGAACATGCAAGTTCGCGCATGTGCACTGGAAAAGCTCCCTGAGGCACGGAGCTGCCTCAGGAAAATGAAGGTATGGAAATTTAAGAATAAAGATTTTTAAAATGTTATAAAAACATGTCCCGTCATATGATTCTGTCACATGAGCACGGACCTGTTATTAATAAAATGTTTAAATTATTATTTCATTTTTATTTGCTATTGGAAACCTCATCCCACCTGTGGATGAGGTTTCCTAAAAATGCAAAGGCCACTTGGCCTTTATGCATGCCTGCCAACCATAAGGTTGGCTGGGCAGCGAAAAATTTCTTTCAATTGTAACTTTAATGGCCTTAATAGGCCTTTAAATCGTCGGCGGGTGCACTGAAATATCGCACAAGTGCGCAATGACGTCGGGACGTTTGTCCGAGGTTATCGCGTGTCATTTTACGCTCGTTCGGGTTTGGTGGGCGCCCGCCCCACGAGTGTTAAATTCTGGCTCTCGTGGATTATTTAAATTAAAAACAATACATCAGCTATCTCAACAGCCACTTCTTTTAAGACCCTAGGATGAAATCTATCAGGACCCAGGGACTTGTCAGTCCGCAGTTCCACTTCCCTGGTGATTATAATTTTCTTGAGTTCCGCCCTCCCTTTCAATTCCTGACTTGCAGCAAATTCTCAGATATTACTTGTATCCTCTGTAGTGAGGATCAATGCAAAATACTTGTTCAATTCATCTGTCACCTCCTTATTTTCTATTATTAACTCCCCAGCCTCATTTCCTATAGAATCAATGCTCGTTTTGTTACTTCTTTTTTTTCTTAAGTATCAATAGAAATTCTTACTATCTGTCTTTATATTTCTAGCTAGCTTTCTCTTGTACTCTAATTTTTCCCTCCTTATCAATCATTTAGTCATTCTTTGCTTTTTTTTATATTCTGTCCAATGTTCTGACCTGCCACCCATCTTTGCGCAATTATGTACTTTTTCTTTAAATTCGGTATTACCTTTGTTATGACGTGGCACATGATGTGCGCCAGGCGGACCAACTTCATGAAGGAAGTTTGGTTGCGCTATCACAACAGTTTTGCAATTTGTATTTATTACAAGATGTGTGCACTGAATTCAGAAGTAATAAGTCCACCAAGGCCTTTAGAGATTAAAAAAATTATATTAAAAAGTTTATTAACAAAATATAAAAGATTTCAAGCACATACATAAGATTAAAAATTACTTGCTACTATAATAATTCCTAAAATTTCTAATTAATCTGACTCCCAGTTACACCCGCTTTAAGGTAATGGTCCAAAATAGATTTTAGATTTAAATCAAACTCAAAAAGTTAACACAATACCCTGGGCAGTGGAATTTCAAATGGTCTTCCCACCCAACTTCAGTTTCATTGAATAGCAGACTCATGTGCAAATGCTTGAGGCTTCATTAAGACTATCTCATGTACTCCTAGATCTTACATGGCCTTCTGACACATAACCTTTCATTCTCCTTTATATATGTTTCTCTCTTTTTGATATGCAAATGCTATTATTCCATATGTCTTTGAAACTGTATCTTTCTCACAATATAAGAACTTTCATGTTGCCACTATATATTGTCAGTAACCTTTGGGAAAAGTAAACACGTTCCTTGGCCTTGCTTATCTGACGAGTTATAAACAGATTAAGATCCCTTTGAAATCCAAATCTCCTTTCATTTGCAAAAATGCAAATTCCCTCCACACCTTACATGCTAAGCCAGCATCCATGTTTACTCATTAGCATGTCAATCATCTAGCGTCTTTTGATGATTTGAATCTTGCAGTCTACTTGACTACAACATGTAATTAAATCACACACAGACCCAACGATACTTAACCCCGTAAACCTACTTCACAATAAACCAGGAAAATTATAACAATTATATTTTCATCGCACTTTAAATTTTTTGCTTAACCATGGATGGTAGTCCTCCCCTTGGAATTTTTCTCTTGCTGGAATGTATCTGTTCTGTATATTCTGAAATATCCCCTTATATGTCTGCCACTGCATCCTTATTGATCTATCCCTGA
The DNA here is from genome assembly GCF_017639515.1 of Carcharodon carcharias. Classification (NCBI taxonomy): domain Eukaryota; kingdom Metazoa; phylum Chordata; class Chondrichthyes; order Lamniformes; family Lamnidae; genus Carcharodon; species Carcharodon carcharias. The sequence goes on along the minus strand of NC_054482.1, from coordinate 97,404,534 downwards.
GCCTAAATTGCCATTTCACTTTCACGAACTCTGCCCTCAATAACTGCCCTTATCTAAGTTTAAATTGCTAGTCTTAGGCCCACTCTTTGCTCCCTCAAACTGAATGTAAAATTCAATCATATTATGATCACTGCTACCGAGGGATGCCTTCACTATGAGGTCATTAATTAATCCTATCTCATTGCACAATACCAGGTCTAGTATAGCCTGCTCCTCGGTTGGCTACAGAATGTGCTGACCTAAGAAATTATATTGCAAAAATTCTATGAATTCGTCATCTATGCTACATTTTCCCATCTGAATATTCTAGTTTATATGTCGATTAAAATCCCCCATGATAATCGCCATATCTTTCTGGCAAGCTCCCACTATTTTTTTTGATACCCCTACCATCTGATTACTTTTAGGGGGCCTATACACTACTCCCACAAGTGAATCCCAGCCCCAGCCGTGTTTTCACCATACCCCCTGACCTTCCCCACTCTGATGCTAAACATTCAGTGCTCAGCAAAGGACTTAGTTTCATACCCTTATGCCCTCATCTCAATGAATTTCGGGCTCGGCACAATGCTAAACTCCTCTTCCGCCGCCTTCGTCTCCGTGCTCACTTCTTTGGGCAGAATTCCTCTCCCTGTTCAACGGATCCTTTTACTCACCTCCAATATTCTCCCTCCACGTGGACCCCTCCCTCTGGATTCTTATCTTCTCTTGATCTTTTCATTGAGAACTATGGGCGTGACATTAGTCGTCTCAATTTCTCTGCTCCTCTCACCCACTCTAACCTGTCTCTCAACTTGCTGCAGTCTGTTCTCTCAGATGCAACACTGACATTGTCATCAAACCCGCTGACAAGGGTGGTGCTGTTGTTGTCTGGCACACTGACCTCTACCTCACAAAGGCTGAGCGTCAACTCGCAGACACTTCCTCCTACCTCCCCTAGACCATGAACCCACCACTGAACATCAAGCCATTGTTTCCAGGACTGTTACTGACCTCATCTCCTCTGGAGATCTTCCTTCCACAGCTTCCAACCTGATAGTCTCCTAACCTCGGACTGCCCGCTTCTACCTCCTACTCAAAATCCACAAACAGGACTGTCCCGGTAGACCGATCGTGTCAGCCTGTTCCTGCCCCACGGAACTTATTTCTTGCTATCTTGACTCCATTCTCTCTCCCCTTGTCCAGTCTCTTCCCACCTACATCTGTGATTCCTCTGACACCCTACATCATATCAACAATTTCCAGTTCCCTGGCCCCAACCGCTTCCTCTTCACCATGGACATCCAATCCATCTACACCTCCATTCCCAACCAGGATGGTCTGATGGCTCTCCGCTTCTTCCTCGAACAGAGGCCCAAACAATCCCCATCCACCACTACTCTCCTCCGTCTGGCTGAACTTGTTCTCACACTGAACAATTTCTCCTTCAACTCCTCTCACTTCCTCCAAATAAAAGGTGTGGCTATGGGTACCCGCATGGGCCTCAGCTATACCTGTCTCTTTATGGGGTATGTGGAACATTCCTTGTTCCAGTCCTACTCCGGCCCCCTCCCACAACTCTTTCTCCGGTACATTGATGATTACTTCGGTGCTGCTTCATGCTCTCGTTGGGACTTGGAAAAATTTATTAATTTTGCTTCCAATTTCCGCCCTTCCATTATTTTCACATGGTCCATCTCTGACACCTCCCTTCCCTTCCTTGATCTCTCTGTCTCAATTTCTAGTGATAGACTGTCCAGCAATATCCATTGCAAGCCTACCAACTCCCGCAGCTACCTCGACTACAGCTCCTCACGCCCCGCTTCCTGCAAGGACTCCATCCCATTCTCTCAGTTCCTTTGTCTCCGTCACATCTGTTCTGATGATGCCACATTCAAAAACAGTTCCTCCGACATGTCCTCCTTCTTCCTTAACCGAGGTTTTCCACCCATGGTGGTTGACAGGGCCCTCAACCGTGTCCGGCCCATCTCCCACGCATCTGCCCTCACACCTTCTTCTCCCTCCCAGAAACATGATAGGGTCCCCCTTGTCCTCACTTATCACCTTACCAGCCTCTGTGTTCAAAGGATCATCCTCCGCCATTTCCGCCAACTCCAGCATGATGCCACCACCGAACACATCTTCCCTTCACCCCCCTGGCGGCATTCCGCAGGGATCATTCAACCCCCTCCCAGGACACCTTCCCATGCAACCGCAGAAGGTGCAACACCTGCCCCTTTACTTCCCCTCTCCTCACCGTCGAAGGGCCAAAACATTCCTTTCAAATGAAGCAGCATTTCACTTGCATTTCCCTCAAATTAGTCTACTGCATTCGTTGTTCCCAATGCGGTTTCCTCTACATTGGAGAGACCAAACGCAGACTGGGTGAACGCTTTGCAGAACACCTTCGGTCTGTCTGCAAGCATGACCCAGACCTCCCTGTCGCTTGCTATTTCAACACACCACCCTGTTCTCATGCCCACATGTCTGTCCTTGGCCTGCTGCATTGTTCCAGTGAAGCTTAACGCAAACTGGAGGAACAGCACCTCATCTTCCAACAAGGCACTTTACAGCCTTCCGGACTGAATATTGAGTTCAACAATTTTAGATCATGAACTCTCTCCTCCATCCCCACCCCCTTTCCGATTCCCCCTCCCTCGCCTTTTTTTCCCAATAATTTATATAGATTTTTCTTTTCCCACCCATTTCCATTATTTTTAAATGTATTTCCATCCATTGTTTTATCTCTACCTTTTAGCCTTTTTTGATTCCTTCACCCCACCCCACCCCCACTAGGGCTATCTGTACCTTGCTTGTCTTGCTATCTACCCTCAATTAGCACATTCCTTAGATAAAATCATCACCTTCAACAGCTCTTTATCCTTCTGTCTGTGACATCTTTTGCTAATCTCCACCTATCACTGGCCCTCTATCGAGCTCTACTTGTCCCACCCCCCCTCCTTAAACCAGCTTATATTTCACCTATCTTCTATTTTTACTTAGTTCTGTTGAAGGGTCATTCGGACTCGAAACATTAACTGTGTTCCTCTCCGCAGATGCTGCCAGACCTGCTGAGCTTTTCCAGGTATTTTTGTTTTTGTTTTGGATTTCCAGCATCCGCAGTTTTTTGCTTTTGACTTCTTGCCTTTATCATTCCTCATCTCTACCCAAACTGGTTTCTGGTTTCCTGGTTTCCTGAACTTAGTTCATCCCTCCCTATTGTGAAAATGCTGTCTTTAATTAACAAAACCAGCCCTTCCACCTTTTTCTAACTTCCCATCATTCACAAAAGCCACATACCCTTCAATATTCAGGTCCCAGTCTATGCCACCCTGCAAACATGCCTCTGTAATGACTATCAGATTGTACTTATTTACTTCTATTGCATTATCACATCATCTGTTTTGTTTTGAATGATATGTGCATTCAGATACAGAGCCTTAAATTTTGTCCTTTATTATTTTTGTAATCTTTAGATTTATCTGTTGATTTACTCTTCGACATGTACTCTCTATTCCTTGCTGTCACAGTCTGTTTATTATTTCCATATTAATAACTCCTCTCTTCCCTTGCCTCTACTCTTTGATATACCATACCTGCCCACGTTTGATCCTTTGCCCTCATTATTTACTTTAAAACGCTCTCTATTTCCCTAGTTATGCAGTTCACCAGGAGGCTGGTCCCAGCATGGTTCAGGTATAGAGCATCCCAATAGGTGTACAGCCCCCACTTGCCGCAGTACTGGTGCCAGCGCCCCGCCAACTGGAACGCACTTTTCCCACATGAGTCTTTGAGCCATACATTCACTTCTCTAATTTTATTTACCCAATGCCAAATTGCACACAGTTTAGGTAATAATCCAAAGATTATAATCTTTGAGGTTCTGCTTTTTAATTTAGTGCCAAGCTCTTCATAATCTCTATGCAGAGGCGCTTTCCTAGTTCTTTCTATGTCATTGGTACCTACACGGGCTGTGACAACTGGATCTTCCCCCTCCCGCTGAAAGTTCCTCCCCAGCCCTGAGCAGATATCCTGAACATTGGCACTGGGCAAGCAACACAACCATCTGGGCTCTCACTCTTTGCTATACTGTTGCCTACTATCATCACATTCCTTTTTGCTACCCCCACTTGAATGATTTCCTGTACCACTATGCGATGGTCAGTTTGCTCATCCATCTTTCAGCCCCTACTCTCATCCAAACAAGCTGAGACAAACTCAAACCTATTGGACAATTGCAGAAGCTGACACTCCTGCGCTCCTGCCCTCTGGGTCCCCTTATCTGCCTTACTTAAGACCATAAGACATAGGAACAGAAATTAGGCCATTCGGCCCATCCAATCTGCTCTGCCATTCAATCATGGCTGATAAGTTTCTCAACCCCATTCTCCCATCTTCTCCCCATAACCTTTGATCCCCTTACGAATCAAGAACCTATCTATCTCGGTCTTAAATACACTCAATGACCTGACCTGGCCTCCACAGCCTTCTGTGGCAATGAATTCCATAGATTCACCACTCTCTGGCTAAAGAAGTTTCTCCTCATCTCTGTTCTAAAAGGTCTTCCCTTTACTCTGATGCTATGCCTTCAGATCCTAGTCTCTCCTACTAATGGAAACATCTTCCCCACGTCCACTCTATCCAGGCCTTTCAGTATTCTGTAAGTTTCAATCAGATCCCCCCTCATCCTTCTAAAATCCATCGAGTATAGACCCAGAGTCCTCAAACGTTCCTCATATGTTAAGCCTTTCATTCCTGGGATCAATCTTGTGAACCTCCTCTGGATCATCTCCTGGGCCAGCACATCCTTCCTGAGATAAGGGGCCAAAAATTGCTCACAATATTTGAAATGACCAGAGCCTTATAAAGCCTCAGCAGCACATCCCTGCTTTTATATCCTAGTCCTCTCGAAATAAATGCCAACATTGCATTTGCCTTCTTAACTACCGCATCAACCTGCAAGTTAACCTTAAGAGAATTCTGGACTAGGACTCCCAAGTCCCTTTGCACTCCAGCTTTCTGAATTCTCTCCCCATTTAGAAAATAGTCTATGCCTCTATTCTTCCTACCAAAGTGCATGACCTCACACTTCCCCACATTGTATTCCATCTGCCACCTCTTTGCTCATTCTCCTAACCTGTCCAAATCCTTCTGCAGCCTCCCCGCCTCCTCAATACTACCTGTCCCTCCACCTATCTTTGTATCATCTGCAAGCTTAGCCAGGATGCCCTCAAATCCTTCACCTAGATCATTAATGTATAAAGTGAAAAGTTGTGGTCCCAGCACTGACCCCTGCGGAACTCCACTAGTCACCGGCCGCCATCCTGAGAAGGACCCCCTTATCCCCACTCTCTGCCTCCTGACAGACAGCCAATCTTCTATCCATGCTAGTACCTTGCTTCTAACACCATAGGCTCTTATCTTACTGAGCAGCCTCCTGTGCGGCACCTTGTCAAAGGCCTTCTGGAAGTCCAAGTAGATAACATCTATTGGCTCTCCTTTGCCTAACTTACTCATTACCTCCTCAAAGAATTCTAACAGATTTGTCAGGCATGACCTCCCCTTGATGAAACCATGCTGACTTTGTCCAATTTTACCATGCACTTCCAAGTATTCTGAAATCTCATCCTTAATAATAAAATCTTACCAACGAACGAGGTCAGGCTAATCGGCCTGTAATTTTCCATCTTTTGCCTCACCCCCTTCTTAAACAGGGGGGTTACATTAGCGATTTTCCAGTTCTCTGGGACCCTCCCTGACTCCAGTGATTCCTGAAAGATCACCACTAACGCCTCCACTATCTCTTCAGCTATCTCTTCAGAACTCTGGGGTGTAATCCATCTGGTCCAAGTGATTTATCCACCTTCAGACCTTTTAGTTTTCCTAGTACCTTCTCTTTGGTAATGGCCACCATACTCACCTCTGCCCCCTGACTCTCTTCAACTTTGGGGATGTCACTCGTGTCTTCCACTGTGAAGACTGACGCAAAGTATCTATTCAGTTCCTCCGCCATTTCTTTGTTCCCCCACTACTACTTCTCCAGCATCATTTTCCAGCGGCCCAACGTTTACTTTTGCCTCTCTCTTACCCTTTATAAACTCTTGCAATCTTCTTTTATATTACTGGCTAGTTTACCCTCATATTTAATCTTCTCCCTCCTTATTTCTTTTTTAGTTGTTCTCTGTCGGTCTTTGTAGGCTTCCCAATCCCCTGGTTTCCCACTGTTCTTCACCACATTGTATGCTTTCTCTTTAGCTTTTATGCTGTCCCTGACTCCCCTTGTCAGCCATGGTTGCCTCATCCTCCCTTTAGTATGCTCCTTCTTCCTAGGGATGAATTTTTGCTGTGTCTCCGAAGTTACTCTCAGAAACTCCTGCCATTGCTATTCCACTGTCTTTCCTGCTAGGCTCATCTCCCAGTCAATTCTAGCCAGCTCCTCCCTCATGCCTCGTAGTTGCCTTTATTCAACTGTAATACTGTTACATCTGATTCCAGCTTTTTCCTCTCAAATTGCAGGGTAAATTCTATCATATTATGGTCACTTCCTCCTTAGGGTTCCTTCACCTTAAGCTTCCTTATCAAATCTGCCTCATTACACATCACTAAATCTAGAATTGCCTGTTCCCTAGTGGGCATTCCACAAATTCCTTTTCTTGGGATCCACTACCAACCTGATTTTCCCAGTCTACCTGCATATTGAAATCCCCCATGATCACTGTAACCTTGCCTTTCTTACACGCCTTTTCTATCTCTTGGTGTATCTTGTGCCCCACATCCTGACTACTGTTCGGAGGCCTGTACATAACTCCCATTATGGTTTTTTTACCTTTGCCGTTCCTCAACTCTACCCACACAGATTCTATATCATCTGACCCTACATCATTTCTTGTTATCGATTTAATTTCATTTCTTACTAACAAAGCAACCCAATCCCCTCTGCCAACCTGCCTATCTTTTCGATAAGTTGTATATCCTTGGATATTTCGCTCCCAGTCCTGATCCCTTCAGTCACACCCTCCTGTCCTTGACCACAGACCAAATCAGAAGCCCATCCTAAGTGGTGTGACTGCCTCCTGTACAAAGCATCCGGGTAGCTTTCTCCTCTTTGATGTGTTGCAGTGTCTGCAGCTCAGGATCCAGCTCAATGACTCTGAGCCAAAGCTCTTCGAGCTGTAAACACTTACCACAGACATGTTTGCCTTGGATCACACCAGCATCCAGGAGCTCTCACATGCTGCAGCCTTGCCATATCACATGTCCAGCCATCCTTAATGTGTTTTAATTAATTACTTAGTTACATTATTCTCTTATTTATGTTGCTTTTTAATCTATTTTATTAACTTTACCATCAATTTGTATACTATTTTATACCTTAGGTCTGGAGCAGACCTTAACCACTTACCAGATACTCACTAAACAGCTAGCTCCTTTCCCTGTAGTAGAGTAAGAACAAATTTATAGAGGGTGAGAAAGGTAGAAAAAGCAAAAGGAAATGAACACCTCCTTCCCCCAACTCACTGACCTCCTCTACACTCCAAACCTTTAGGTATGTACTTAGTTCCTTCCTCAGCTGCACTCATTTGCCTTAGCAGCACTAAAGAACCCTGAATTTATAGAAAACTGAACTGGGGCTAGAAAAACCAGATTCAACCAGTTAGCCTGTTAACTACTCAGCTCTCTCAGCAGAGTGTGTTTACCTGTCTAAGGCTGGAAGAAAGAAAGAAACTTAATCTACTTACACAGTACTTTCCAGCTACTGCTAATTACAGGCTAGATTTTACAAGAACAAGATTAACACTTTAAAATCCTCCACTCACCAAACTCTCAGGTATGCACACAGTAGCTGCTTTGTTTTTCCTCACATCAGTATCTGCCTTCTTTCTTTCTCTCTCTATCTCCAAAAGCAGCTGTCCCTTTTCTGTGAGATATTACATCTAGATGAAAATTGTTACTTGATGTTTCAATAGCTTGAGTTTTTCCCCATGGCAACCACATCACATAGCCATGTCTCTGGGCTGATGCATTTAGTATGATGTCACCATCCACTTTTTCAGAATATTGTTTCACCTTAAGTTAAAGGAGACATTTTAAAACATAACCATCTTGTAAAGTCCAGTGTTTGTAACAACACTCGTGTACATTCCAGAACACCACTATAACACACACACATACCCATCAATGAAAGGGGTGGCAATCCAGGTAGCACATGAATATATTTTTCATCTTTTGTTTTTGGAGTTCCAAGACCTGTGCTAACTGTACTCTTCCAATAAGTTTAATGTGTGAGAAAGAGCATTCGATCTGCAAGAGAGCAGCCGAGGGTTTGGTCTGAACTATTGAGATATGATGGGCATCAAATTACAATACCTAACAATGCAAGCGAGCATATGTTCCAATTAATTGATTCCAGAATGGCACAACTGTTAGCAGTATAGAATTGGTAGGATCAGGAGCAGCATGCATGATGTGTGATAATGTGAATATTCAAAGCATCAAATGGAATAAATACGCATGAAATATCAGAGGATTGTATTGCTCAAGTAGAAGGGTGCTGGGTTCAGCCCTGGACTAGTTGTCTATGTTCTACAACTTGTGAAATGAGGAAAGGAGGATTGAAATTGTGGTGCAGAAAGTGTTCAGATGCACCTTTTAATACGCTGGGTAGAATCCATCAAATCCTCGAGATCTCTGTATTTTTATTTAGCCCACTACATGGAAGCACAGGAATTGTTAGATGAAAACTTACCATGGCCCATCTAGTTTTATGAACCATAGCTGCAAACTCACCTAATCACACACACACACACATACACACACACACACACAAAATCACTCCACACTTGCCACATTTCAAATTACTTCCATACTTTTTCCAAAAATATTATTTCTGCAAGAAATTGTAGTATATTGCAAAAGCTGAGCATTTTGTTAGTTGCCATTTCTGCTGCCCTCTCTGTTAGGGAGGTGTAAATAAATATAGTTCAATAATGGCTGCCTGTAGTTAAACATATGTTACTCTTACTCAGTGTAATAACCAATAGAAATTGAAGTGTTGGGATTGGTATCAATTGTCGTGGACAGACAGAACACTTCATTATAATATTGACATCAGGTTCCCGCAATGTATTTTGGAGCCTGCTTTGAACTAAAAGGTTGCCGCCTGGATTTTCTAGGCTGCAGAGGGTAAGTACTTTTTGGGCATGCCTTGTGAGACAAGAGGAGCAAGCAATCTCCCTGGTCCTTGACCTTCTGCTGATCATGATCTCCTTCAATTCTGTGATCATCTGTTCCTGCACCACCACTTCAATCCCCAATCTTTGGCCATCTACCCCACAGTCTGCCGACCCCACCCTGCTACCCCCGATCTTGCCCTCCATCCTCCTCCAACTTCAAGCTTTCCCTCCCTCCTGATTGTGGTCCTCTGTTGCACCCCATCCCCTCGTCCTAATCTTTCCTGATTGTCGGGGACCGTCTCCAATGGGCCCCAGCTTTGGCCTCCTAGCACCAGACTCCGGCCCATCAATATACTTGGCTGCTGAGCAGGAAACTGAATTTTAAAAATATATGATATGGTTTTACCATTAAATTTGGCAGGAGCTCCACATTTGGAGCTTCAATCTAACTTTGAGCTTCTAACCGATTCATTTTATTTCTGAACAGTTAGTCACTGGCCATCTGCATATTGATGGAGGGAAACTTGTTACAATTCATGAACGTCAGAGCATTGTTTGCCATGTAGGTGCCATCCATTATGCCTTGGACTTTGGGGAATCCTACGATGAGGAAACTATTTGTACTGTCCTCTTATACTGTTGCTGGAGGTCTAGAAGGAAAATGAAGATGTTGTTTCCCCTGGTGAGCAATGCTTTGGTGAATCATGGGTTGACTGATATCACTGATATTACACATGAAAGCTTGGAATCTGCCTGAGTAGTGAATCTGACATGCTGCAGTGCCATCCATGTTGTGAAGGTTATTTTCAGGTAGCATTTGCAAATCCCTATCTCTGAAGCTAATCCTGTGCAGGAAATTTTCCTTTGACATTACCATTTAGACCTTTCTGACTCTATAGAAAAGGCTGTGTTGTTAAGCGTAGATTTGGGCAAAGAGCTTTTAATTAAATCAGACCACCTCACCATCATTCTTTCAGTTCTTCTTCATCCTCCAAACAACACAGAAAGGGAGAATTCTCAGCCTGAACTTTCATTGTAGTAATGATCAATCTTGTTGTAAAAATGGTGGACATAAATTCCAAAAATAAACCATCTACCAAATAATTTGCTTCACAAAATCAAAGATGAAGTCCCCTTTCTTTAGTTCCCTTTAAGCAAGGATATAGGAATAGAAATAGGACATTTAACCCCTTGAGCCTGTTGCATCATTCAATAAGGCTATGGTTCATCTGCATCATGACTCCTTCCATGTGCCTTGGCTTCATATCATTTTGGCCCAGAACTTCCAATCTCTGGGGGCCTCGGAGGTACCCCAGAAGATCTGTTGAGGTACTCCCCAGAGGTCCCTATGCAAGGACTGCAGAGCAATTGCCTGGGAAGATTAAACTTCCGATGGGCAATTACCCTACTCTGGGAACTATCCGCAACTCTGATTTAAGTCAGCAGAATCGTTACCCAGAAAAGTTAGGGCTTAAACCACTTCCAACTCCAGGAAAACTATACTACCGATCCCCCCTGCAACACCCACTGAACCCCCCCAATTATTCCCCGACTAACTCTGACTACCCGACTCACCACCCCTTGACCACCCGAGCTCCCCCAACCCAACCTTCTTTGACCATCCGAGCCCCCGCCTCCAACCTGACCTGTTCTAGATTCCACCACCAGCTAAAAAATGTAATTATCTCCCCATCAATTCCTTTTAAAATCCGAAAGCCCTCAGTCAGATCATCCCTTAATCTCCCATATTCAAGAGAAAAAAGGATAGTTTATGTAATCACTTCATTTCTCATCATAATCTAATGCTTGAAGTCCTGGTAATATTATGGCAATTATGCAGTGCAGTCCTTCCAAACTCAATATGTCCTTTCTAAGGTGCATTGCTCAGATTGTATGCAATGCTGTTGTGGTCTAGCCAGGGGTTGTATAGCCATAGCAAAATTCACTCCTCTTTATATTCTAGCCTTCTCATTATACAAATTAACACTCCGTTAGCCTTTTTGATTGTATTTTGTACTATCCTTTTTGCGTTCTATCCTTTTTTTTTGGTCCAAAATGAATAATCTTACAAAATCATCATTTAATCTATCAATGTCCCCTTATAACCATATGCTCCCATCTTCCATTACTTACTTTACCACCAATCATTGTGTCATCAGTAATCTTGGATATATGCCTCTTCATTGTGTTATCTAAGTCATTAATAAATATAATGAATTGTTGAGGCCCCAGCTCAGATCCTTGTGAGACAACACTAGACAACTAATTCTCTTTGTCATCTACCCTCTAACCAATCTCCAAACTAGGTCAATGATTTGTATTTAGTTCCAGGAGCTTTACATTTAGCTAACAGTCTCTTCTATAGAACCTTACAGAACACTTTCTGGAAGTCCATATAAACTATATTCATAGACATTTCCCTGTCTACTACTTTAGATATGTGCTCACAAACTTGATAGATTTGCTTGACATGACATACAGCTTACAACTCCATGATTTTCTCTATCACAAATTTCTCCAAGTGCTCAATCACTGTGTCCTTAATTACAGATTCCAATAACTGCCCAACAATAGATGGTAGACTAACAGGCCGATTATTTCCTGGTCTATCTCCCATAGCTTCAAATAATGAGCTTAGGAACATAGGAGCAGGAGGAGGTCATTCAGCCCACCGTGCCTGCTCCGCCATTCAAATAGATGGAGTTACATTTGCAGTTTTCCAAGAAGAATGATGGGTGATTTTGTTGAAAAAAGAATGAGAGGTGATCTTACTGAAACATAAGATCTTAAGGGGACTTGACAGAATGAATGCTGGGAGGATGTTTCCTCTTATGGAAAAGACTAGAACTAGGGGGCACAGTTAAAAATAAAGGCCGAAGATGAGGAGAAATTTTTACACGCATAGGGTCATTAGTCTTTGGAATTCTCTTCACCAGAGAGCTGTGGAGGCAGCATCATTGAATATTTTTAAGGCTGAAGTTCATTAGATCCTTGATTTACAAGGGAGGCAAAGGTTATAGAGGGTAGACAGGAAAGTAACATTGAGGCCACAATCAGATCAACCACGCTTTTATCAAATAGCGAGCAGGCTTAAGAAGCCCAGCAAGGCATCTCCCTTGCCTGAACTCACGGTGTCAATCTCTGCTCCTGGTCTGAGACTGGCTGCAGTCCCAGAAGTGGCCACCACTTCTGATGAAGCTGCTGGGACAAGAGCTGCCAGCCCTCTGACTGGCCAGCAGTTCTTGGAGGAGGAACATCCTGCCTTGTGGGGGCAGAGGCCAGGATCTCAGGCAACCAAATGCCTGAGTCACACAAAATTGCATCTTGGCTTCCCAGCTGGTGGAGGCGGCCTCAAACCCGACTTTCCAGTCGGGCCACCTCCTTCGCATTAAATTCCAGCCCATGTATTTGTAATGACCATCATGCCATACACCGTAATTCACTCAATTTATTGTGTGTATTCCATACGTTAGTCTATGAAACTCTGGTTGGGCAAGGGGCCTTAACCTGTCCTTCTCACCTGATGCTGCTTTTCGGATGCTATTTGACTTAACATGTCACTCCTAATATAACTACTTCAGTTATTCTAGTATTTCCCTCACCTGGAACATCTATAAGCATTGTTTGTGACCTGAACTCTGCACTTACCCCTTTTATTATCCTTAAACTATCAATTTTATTGGTGTTTCCGATTGAGCCCCCACTTCATTTATGCATTTAAAGATTTTTTTTAACCATCCCAACCCAGTTCAGGTGCAACTTGCCCCAGTGGTACAGCTCCCTCCTGTCCCAGTACTGCTGCCAGTGTCCCATGAAATGGAACCCCTCATTCTTATACCATTCCTTCAGCCATAAGTATATCAGATTTTAATGGAATGTAATTTTGGATTCCTTTAATTTTAATATCCTCTATTTAGTTAATTTTATTCCCTGAGATCTAATTAATTACTATGATTATTCATCCATGTGTTTGCTTTTTTTTAACAATTCCTTAGTTTAAACTCCTTCGTCTTCTGCACTCAATTCCCATTCTCATCAAATTCCTACTGCCGCTCTGTTTAGAAGATTATCTCAACTCTGCACACAGTCCTGGCAGCTCAGAATATACATCACCCTGATTGTTCATTTGATATGGCCAATGAGCATCTTGCACATTTCCGATGAAAACATTTGGGGGTGGTGCTTGAATTGATTTCCATCTCATCAACATTCTTGATAATATTAAAGTGAAGCTTCTGCCTATTGTCTGTAAGAGCACTTTAGGCCAGCACAATTTATAGGCTGGAAGATCAAATGAAATGCATAATAAGTGGTGATAAGTGGCAAGATTGATCCTGGCACAATTTCCCACCCTACACTTGCTCTTCCTTCCCCAGTGCCAGCAGCCACAGTAACTTTAAATCAGCTTATTATAAAATAGGACCCCGCAAGATTTCAGCTGTCACCCATAATAAGTGAACGGCAAATATTTTGCCAGAGTATTCTACATGTTGGCTAGTTCATGACGATGTTAAAAAATCTGAAATTACCATATTATAGTGCCATACTTGATAAACAATAAAGCTAGAGTTTATGTAATCTAAATTAGAGCCTGATGCTTTGTTGACAAAGAAGGAACAATGCTGCTGTAATCAGTTTCGTCCTTTTTAGATTTTTTATCCATTGAAATTTAGGGGCATGTTAATAACAAATGTTCATTTATTAGTCAGTCATGTTTGACAGCTTACTTCATGCATGCTTACAGCTTTTCTTGACAACCAAATTTGCATAATGCGTTATTATGTCTAAATGGAAAAATAAAAAGCCTCTATGTGGTCTGTAAATGGCAACTGCTTGTCAGCTTCATATAATATTCAGTAACTAATGGATCCAAATACAGTAACAAGTGAATCTTAATAATTAACCTTTTGAGTGCAGAATTTTCATTGCAGTATTTAAAAATATATGGAGTTGTATTTTTATCACATCCAAAATAATATACTGTGCTTTGCCGTGTTTACATTGCAAAGGGGAATCTGAGTAACATGGGAAGCTATAACAATTTTCTTAGCATAAATTGAAATCTTGCAGTCTTGTTCTTCTCAAATACAGCTCCATACTTTGTGATTTTAGAGGATATTGGTAGGTTCCAAAGGACTACAAGATAGTTCATAATCAATTACAGTGATGCTTGAACAGTTTGTTAGCCATTTAATCGCAAAAATGAATAATTTTATGCGAGCCAATCAGTATTTTTTAAATTATTTAGAAATATTTATGTGTGTTAATAGCATTGATGTAAAATGTTGTAGGAACGTCACTGAACATTATATTTCACAGGTTATATTTGACAGTAGATGATTTTTCTTCCTGTTCATGAGGGTGAAGGATGTGCATGCTGGATAATGGAAAGATTTCACTTTGGATACACAGGGTCAAAATCAGCCATCTCCAAATCAAATCCAACAGGATCAGGATTGTGGGTGTCCAGATGGTTTTCACATAGGAATTTTCCAGCTGCTATGAGTTTCTGGTGAATTCAAATCAAGGACCCAAAGTTGAAAGGGTCTAAAAAGGAATTTGCTATCTTCTCCATAACATAAGGTAATCTTAATCAAATGGTATTTATCATTTAAGTCCTACACGCTTCTCATTATAAGTAATTCTAATCCATTACAAAAATGTACTCCTCATTTTGGTCCTTACCTTGCAACGAGTGAAAGTTTTACAATTTATGTAACAATTCACTTAACATTGTTAAATAGTGTAGCAGATCTCTAAAAGGATTCACTATAGATTGCTATTAAATTGTTCCTATTCTCTGAGAAGAGCCATTTCTCTTCAATACCTGGCAATTCCCACTAGTTATTATTTTCCAACATGTCATTTCAAAATATCTGCTTCCCACAATTTTTTAAATACTTTAATCCCACACTTTCCGGTACTCTTAGATCATGTGAGAGCGTGTGTGTGGACCACCTGCTCCTGAGGGTGGAATTTTCCCAGAATTACACTAAGTGCAGTAGCGGGTGGGTAAAATGGAGTTCTACCCACCAACGAAAATGGCGGGTTTTCATGCTGTATCTTCCCGAGCCCACCTCATTATCTATGTGTTGCTGGGAAACACACCATTTCCATGGCGGGCGGGCTTTCATTTGCCTGCTCGTCATCACCCCACTGTTGCATCATGATGTCCGCCATCTTTAAAAGGCAGCTGCCAACAAATCACTCATTGCCACTAGCTCACCACCACTGTCTGGGAGATATAGCCAGCATAGGAAAAAGTACTGCAGCCCCCTGCTTCAACGATGGGTCCCACAAGCGACTGGTGAATGATGTGGCAGCCCGATGGGATTTGCTCCACTCCCACTCTGGCCGCAGGATGGTAGCAAAGTCACCAACCTGGCTTGGGAGGCGGTGGTCAGCATGAACGTCCTGCAGAGGAGGACAGCCACCCAGTGCCGCATAAGGATGAATAATCTCCTCCGTTCTGCCAGGATAAGTCACTCTTTTCATCACTCCCAGCTCATACATTAAAAATCCATCACACATCCACAGGGCCCTCACTCACTGCTAGTGCAAGAGACATCACCATTCACTCTTTCACACACACTGTCATTGTCCTCATCCCATCCATAGGACCACTCACCCACACAGGCCAAGCATACTTATCAAATGGCCCAGCAGGAGTCCTGATACGCTCTCCCCATCTCTATCCATGCAGGGCAAACTGGCTTACAAAAGGAGAGAAAGGTTGCAGGGATGCCGGAAATCAAAGTTCTGACAGAATTCAAAAACAGAGCCATCCAGCTGGCCAGTGATGACCAGGACTGGTCCTGTGCTGGCATTGAGGTTGGTGTTGTTCTACCAAGTGAGGATCCAGCAGTGCAACATCCATTATACAACCATGTCATGAGTGATGCGTCCTGTTCTACAGGCCACTGCCATGCACTAATTATCTCTCCTTGCTTTTGCAGGCACATCTATCAAACAGCTGACAGAGTCCATGACCCAGGGCCTCCAATCAAGCCCCAAAAAAGCCTCTGAAGAGGTGGGGGGCAGGGTAAGGAGCCAATCCTGCAGCCTCTGTGGACCCTGGAAGACTGCAGGGATCTGCAAGCAACTCAGGATGTAGGCGTTGTGCACACTCCCTGGAAACTGTGCGCATACCTGCATTTCTGGTGGTCGCATACCAGCTGCACGTTCAGTGAGTGGAAGCCCTTGCGATTGATGAAGTTCACTGAGTGTAGTGACGGAGACCTGAGCACCACATGAGTGCAGTCAATTGCACCTTGTGTAAATCCCAAGATCAGGGTGAATCCAATGGCCTTTGCATCCTGGCTGTCCCAAACCTTGGCAAAATGCACAAAGTTGTGTGCCATGGAGAAGATGGCATCGATGACCTCAAGGATGCATTTGTGGGTGGCATATTGTGAAATCCCACAGGTCACCTGTGGAGCCCTAAAAGGAACAGTTGGCATAGAAATTGAGCACCGTGGGCACTTTCATAGCCACTGGCAGTGGATGCCCTCCATGACCCCTTGGCACCAAATCCTGCAGTAAGTGGCGGATGTGAGCCAGCAGGTCCCTAGACATGTGCACTCATCACAACACTGGTTCTCAGTCATCTGCAGGAATGGCAGGTGGCGTCTATAGACTCTGGGTGTCGCTAAGCGCCGACCAGCCATGGCTCGCTGTCGCTCCTGGGCAGCATGTGTGGGAGCCCCTGCTGCCCCTTCTTCATGAGATTGCTGCTCATGCCTTTGCATGGCCAGGTGCCTCAGTCACTCTCTCCTCCATCTTCTACAACCTCTGTAGGCCATCAGGCATACAGCTAGGTCACCAGGATCCATGACCCTGACGTGGTCCTCCTGCAGCATGAAAGAGAGAGAGAGATGTGGTTATCATAACTGTACTTAGCACATTTCCTGGCCCCATGTGACTGCCCTTAATGCTTCCTGGAAAGTGCTGGTCACCCCTCAGATGGCCAGAGATGAGTGCGCTGTATGGCTGCCCTGTCAACCTGTGACATGAGGTACATTGGTCCAAACCAAGATGCTGAGATTGTAAGGGGTTGTGAGCACCTCCAGCAGTGACTGCTACATAGCCAGCATTGGTGAAGAGATTGTACAACGTGTGCAGTCCAACTGCTCCACTGTTCAATAAAGCGGTGGCAGACACGAAGTCTGTGCCGGGTGGATGGGGGGAGGGGACGGTGGGATGGAGAAGGGGGGACCGCTGGGAGGGGGTTGGGTAAGGTATGGGGTGCTTGGTGGCTCTTTGGTGTCTCTGCGTTGTTTCCATGGGCAGGCAGGCTAGTAGCCTAACCCCAATCATATCACTGTGGCTGCACCTGATCCGTCTCAGTTGCAGAGGCATGGTCAGTTTATACAGGCGTCCCTAATGTCTGGCCATTTCCCTCAATTACCCTGCTCCCCACCTCAATTGATTGTGCATGGGATGCAGTGCCAGGGCAGCTCCTGACCACCACCACCCCCCCCAACCCCTCAGCAGTTGCCTCCGGAGCCAGGCATCAGTTGCCCCCGCCCTCCCGGCGCCCCCGAGGCCTGTAAACAATGGGCGAGCTGTGGAGAATGCTGCTGCTCACTAATCTCAGTTCCCCCAAAGTGAAAGCCACCAAGTGCACATCGCCTGCATGCTGTTGTAAAACACATCGGTGTGCTTTCCCGCCGACATGGATGGACAATACAGCAGGGTTCCAAAAGCCTGATGGGATGGCCTTTTAATTACATGCTGACGTTTTACAATTAGCTCCCCGCCAACCGATGGTGGGAAACATGGCCCGTCATTGGCGGGCTGAGCAGATGATCGCGACCTGCCTCCAAGCCGTTGTGAAGCAGGTCGCGCCATACTTTCCACACACGCCACCTATCACACCCGTCGCCAGCAGGTTCAGAAAATCCCGCTCCGAGTGTTTGCTGATGTTTTGTAACAGGTTGCTTGGAGATATGCAAGAGTCATCTGGATTGATTTGCCTTTTGATTTTTGCTTTTTACCACTTAAAAAATATCATCTTACTCCTTCTTGGGATTTCACTTTGACGTATCAGCAAAGGTCAGAAACCCACTTTCTAGGGAATCTCTGACAGGACTCGCTACGAATGGAATCTCAGTAAGGGAATTGGAGTCTCTGCCACCAACTTTCTTTTGTGGGGGAGTCTCTTCCAGGGACTCACGAGGAGGACTTTTCACCAGCAAGGGAAAGTGGGTTTGGTTGTGTGCAGGGAGTTATATCCCTTAAAAATGAAGAGGATCAGGATCCCAACATCCCACCCTCTTGTGGATTTCACCTGGATAAGTTTGAAGGTGAGTGGGAAACCCCCTTGGAGCTGTCGGGTAAGGCATTTATACATTCAAATAGGTATTTAGGTTCTATTTTAATCAATGCCCAAGGATTCTGTTGTAAAAGCCTATTTCCCAAGCTGTCAGCAACTCACCTGGATCACTGAGGTGACTGCATAGCAGGGAGTACTTTTTACATTGAAACTGACAGGCTCTGAAGCCTTGATCAGTGAAACTGAAGAGCTCCAGCCATGTACCGGTAAGCACTCTTTCTCAGAGAATGCTCTCACTGCATGACAAGTGATTGCCAACTTGTCAGTAGTAAATTCACCTGTCCTGCACTTCACACACCTTCAGTTGCAGTTCCCTGCTGTCTACCATCCCCCCAGCATGGGAGCAGCTCTGCACCTTGCACCTCTGAGGGAGAACAAGAGAAGCAGCAACACCAACAGAACTAGCTGTAGCAGTAGTAATACCAGGAGCAGCTGCCTTCTTCCCTGCCATGTGCTACTCCATAGGACAGATGGGATGGACTCTTCTTCAGTGAAGAAGAATCATACAGATGCGAAACATCAACTCTGTTTCTCTCTCCACAAATGCCATCAAACCTCCTGAGTTTTTCCAGCATTTTCTGTTTTTGTTTCAGCTTTTTTGATATGTCTTAGCTTTCATTGCAGGTCATTTTTGATATCTGCATCCTTCTGCAACAAGACCTCCTTCTCAGGTGGGCACGCATTGCTCATGGCCCTCAAGATGCCTTTCACTAGAGGGCCATTTCCACAACCCCACCCCCAGCCCTCAGGTCTCTATCTCTCCCTGAGTTTGTGTGCTCTCTTCTCCTGCAAGGAGAGAAATCAGAGAGCTTGTGTGGACATAGCAGGGAAGAACAACATCGTGGAGGGTGTCTGTGAGACATGGGTGCTAGAGGGAAATAGGGTGAGGTTGAGTGTGAGTGTTGGCTCTTCAGATGGGGATGTGAGGTTCCCGGAGAGACAGGAAAGAGTGAAGCTTCAAAATATATTGTTCTGAGGGATGCTGTGCAGGAGAATGCTGAGGAAGTCAGAGTATGGGGCTTGGCACTTACAAGTGTCATGCTACTCATCTTTTCCACCCTCCAGATGTCCTTGATCCTCTTAGTGCACTGTCTCCAGGTTGCACGGACCACATTTCTGCTGCTATCTTTCTCAGCCACTTCCATGCATGCCTGCTTGGTTGGAGAGTTTGTCCTCTTCTTCCCATCCTTGGCAAAAATCACTTCACTTCACTCCCTCAGACCCACAGCAGAACCTCAAGATAAAAATGAGACACCTAGGAGCAGCCTTCCCAGATCTCCTCTCCATTCCTGTGGTTGCTACAGCCTCAAAAATCCATGTGCAGTTGACCTATTGTAACCCATGCTGGGGTCCCTTAAATTAGACATCCTTCTTTTTGATGGATCCAGCATGTCATCCTGCCTGCCCTCCCTGATTGGTTGGGGAACCTGGGGAGGTTGGGGTACGGGGAGGTGTAGTGATATTGTCACTGGACTACTAATCCAGAGACCAAGGGTAATGCTCTGGGGAACCAGGGTTCAAATCACACGACAGCAGATGGTAGAATATGAATCCAGTAAAAATCTGGAATTAAAAGTCTAATGAAGCCATTGTCGATTGTTGTAAAAACCCACCTGGTTAACTAACGTCCTTTAGGGAAGGAAATCTGCTGTCCTTACCTGACTCCAGGCCCACAGCAATGTGGTTGACTCTTAAATGCCCTCTGAATAAGGGCAATTAGGGATGGGCAATAAATGCAGGCCTAGCCTAGCCAGTGTTGCCCACATCCCACGGATGAATAAGAGAAAAATCGTTGTGATTGGCTGGAATTGCCATGATGCTAAGAACCATATTTTCTTGCTTGTTCAAACCTCCTGTTAATCATTAGGAAAGTGTGTTCACAGGTTCATCAGAGAGCTGGTTGTGCCATTTGCTATGAGTACACCTGCAGCTACTATGCAGAATAGAGTTAGAATAGCAGTGAAAGTAGCTGCCACTCTGGATTCAGGCCTGACTCCTTCTGCAAGGGATGCTGCGACGTGAACTTGTGGTGGTAGTGGTGGTGGCACAGGGTGGCACAGAGGAAACTCTTCCTACATTTATTATAATTTTTGCAGCCATCAACCAGTGGGTTGGGTGCTGAGCTGCCTGCCTGCAGACTCGTGGGGCTTGGTCTTACCCTGTCCTGTTGGCATGATTGAAGGCAGTGGAAAGGGGAGGGGTCTCGTTAAATCCAGTAGATGGCCTGCCCACCACATACCTGCCTGGCCCTGCTATCATTACAATTACACCAGTTGTAGGGGGGGGGGGGGGGGGGGGGGGGAGTGCAGGGTGGCATCAGGTGGCTCAGCTGCCAGTGGGCCAATTGAGGCCCTTACGTGGGCAATGAATTCTCACTTATAGCACTCATCCAGCCAGTGCTAGGAGTTAATTAGCGGTGGCAGAGGTCCTGCGCAAGCTAATGGAGGGCAGGGCAGGGGTCACTTCTTAATGTCCCCCTGGGCCCAATGGAGGGCTCCTTCCCAAGGAGTCACCCCCCATTTGCCCTGTCCCTGTTGGCCTCTTAAACCATAGCCCCATCCGCCTCACTAAGACCCACCAACTTGGCAATTGACAGGACCCCCAAACACATATCAAAATCCTGTTCTGACACCTTTTTTGCACACCTCTGTCCCAAAGTATGGGAGAACTGCCAGCCTCTGATTGGCCAGCAGCTATGTGAGGTGGGAATTCCTGTGCCTGAGGGGTGGAAATCCTGCCTCCAACCAATGGCTGTAGAGCAGCAGGTATTGCCGTTGGCAGGCTCCTCCCCCCCCCCACCCCTGACTTTTTAGCCAGGGTGAGGGGAGTCCCCCGCCTTGTATAATTCAGCCCATGCATACACATTGGATTTTCCGCCCTGCTATTTTGTTTTGTCTGTCATTTCTTATTAGTTCTATACCTTCAGTTTATGGCTTGAAATGCCTTTTGAGCCTTTCTGAGAAATTCTTGTCCCCATATTAAACCACTTTACTTCAACTCTCTCTGGCTTTTTAAATGACATCTATACGTAATTCCTGCTCCCACTCCAAGGGAGTAATTTTCATGTTTCATGGCCTAGCAGATGAATGGAATGAAAATCAAGTGGGTTCTATCATGTGTTGGCCCTCTGCTTCAGGATGGAATAAATATGGAGTGGGTTCTAATCTGTGTGCATAATCCACTGTCAGATTACCTAATGGTGAGAGTGAAAATTACACTCCTTGAGTGCTTTCTTTTCACTGTCTAGATCTGCTTTTGGAGCTGAAAATAATCATAAAAAATTGACCCACAAGTTTTGAGTTAATAAGTACAAGATATTGTGGCAAGTTCTTAGCTGTTTTGAGCTGATTTACACCAATCAACCCCAGTGTATCTGAATTGTTTTAAATGGATTATTTCAGAAGAGTCTGAATGTGACCTATTTTGGATTAGTTTAGATTCAACTGTATTACAGTTTGCCTATCTCTCTTTTAAAAAATGTGCCGCATGTTGTATCATCTTTCAACATAAGAAAATATTTAGTATCTCCAACTGAGTGACTCTCCTGGTCTGGCAGTACCTGGATTTTAAAGTTATCATCCTTGTTTTCAAATTCCTTCATGATCTCTCCTCAGTCTATCCCTGTGTTCCCCTCCAGCACTTAGAACTCTTTGAGATATCTGCGCTCTTCCAATTCTAGCCTCTTACACATTGCTGATTTTAATTACTCCACCAGTGGCAGTCATACCTTTCAGCTGCCTAGGCCCCATGATCTGGAATTTGTCCCTGAACCTGTCTGCCTTTACGATTTCCTTTGAGGCAATCCTTTAAACCTACCTCTTTCACAAAGTTTTTGGTCATCTGTCCGAATTTCTCCTTTTGTGATTCAGTACCAAATTTTGCTTGATAACCCTGCTGTGAAACCTCCCTGCTAGGGACATTTTGCTACATTGAAATTAGCCATATTAATATATTGTTGTGTCTATGGCTGTTTAAGAGTACCTTCAAAAGATAGGGCATTTCCGTACTGATTTATTTTTAATCGTTGAATGTTCTTGGTAGTAGAAGCTTGCAGCTTTGTTTTTTTCAGACTTTATGGTTTGTGTCTATTTTCCAGCTTGTTTTTGGAAGGGGAGGAGTTTGATGAATGGCAGTCAGCAGTATGTAACCAGGCCCCAGTGTTATATACTGAAATATTGGTGCCATTGTTGCCAACTGTCTGCATTTTCTGCAGTCAGCATTTCTGAGATGTGCCAAACATTGGCTGATGAAAATTAGCTTTATAAAAATTCCCCCAACAGCATTTCACGCTGAGTTGCAACAGAATGTCCCAAATAGCAGCCAGATAAAGCAGCAAGAGGATGGTGAGTAGCAGCTTGGAGCAAAGGCATTACCTGGAGAACACTGTTACATACATGCCAACCCTCAGCGTGAAGCGTTTTGAGCCAGCCGTCCCTTGTTAGTGTTCACAGACAAAAGTCAGTGTGAGATTTAAGCTTGTCATGCTGTGTTGAGCTCACCCCTGTCATGCACCTCAACAAAGCTTTTCTGTCCACATGTGACCATGTTGGTGGTTTAAGCAGTTTTCAAATACCACAGCTGCTGCTTTAAGTCAGGAGCAGGTATACATTGTCTGTTGGACATTACAACACAAATAGGGCCTCACTTTAGTAATTTTAATATGCTTAATACCGGAGAATTTTTTTAATACTAAGTGATTAATATTCTGCCAGTTCCACAAAAAAATATTGGCACTAAGAATGGAAATTAAACTTCCCCTGAGAGCCAGTATATCAGTCACAGGCTGATGAGGGCTTTGACCCCGAAGAAAGGTATGGACACTTTATGAATTATCTGTAAAGATAATTGCGCCTGGAGAGGGAGACTTCATGTAGGAGAAGGATCTGGCACATACGTGGTTAATGTGGGACTGAGTACAGTACCTCCCACACAGTGATGTAAAAAGGCACATGACCTGGACCTAGGGTCAGTGCAGTGTTTGCCAGAGATGTATTAAGACAGAGGTTGGAGATAGCTCCATGCCTGCACCCTTTACTGTATATTTGTATATACTTACAAGTAGTTAATAAAGACTTTCTGATAGCATACAGAAGACTACGAAGGCTTCTTTAACAGATAAGCTCTGTAACCAACAGCATCCCAACAAGGTGGATCAAAAATCCTCATCATCACAGAAATGCTGAAAGACTAAGGGTGGAATTTTCCCAAATTTGCGGTAGCAGGCGGGTAAAACGGTGTTGGCAGGTTTTCATGCCGTATCGTCCTGAGCATTCCGCCACCTGTCTATGACTTCTCTCTCTTGTTGTGTGCCAGCTTGTCACATCCATCTTGGATAGAGATGGAGAAAATATAAGCAGGACACCTGCCGGGCCAGATGATTAATGTGCCTGGCCTGTGCGGGTGGTGAGTGTTCCTATGGATGGGATGAGGACAATGACTGTGAGTGTGAGAGAGTAAATGGTGAACTGGCAGTGAGTGAGGGCCCTGTGGATGTGTCCTGGGTTTATGAGTGTGTGCATTGAGGGTGACGAAAAGAATGATTTATCCTGGAGGAATGGAGGAAATCTTTCATCCTCTTGCGGCACTGGGTGGCTGTCCTCTTCTGAAGGGCATTCGTGCTGATCAGCGCTGCCCCCACTTCCAATTGTTCATGTTGCTGCCCATCCTGCAACCAGAGCTGGGGTACAGGACACCCCGGCGTGCCTCTACGGCATCCAGCAGTCACTTGAGAGGCCCATCATTAAACGCCTGCCTGCCATCACCCTGCCATTGCATCGTGCCAGGCACCATGTTTAAAGGCCAGCCACAAGCACAGCGCTCATTGCTTCCAGCTCAACACTGCTACCCGGGATATAGGGCCCTCAAAGACAAGAAGACTACAGACCCCCAGTTTAATGACGGGCCTCTCAAGCGACTGCTGGATGCCGTGGAGGCACGCCGGGGTGTCCTGTAACCCAGCTCTGGCTGCAGGATGGACAGCAATGTGAACAATTGGAAGTGGGGGCAGTGCTGATCAGCACCAATGCCCTTCAGAAAAGGTCAGCCACCCAGTGCCGCATGAGGATGAAAGATTTCCTCCGTTCCTCCAGGATAAGTCATTCTTTTCATCACTCTCAATGCACACACTCATAAACCCAGCACACATCCACAGGGCCCTCACTCACTGCCAGTTCACCATTTACTCTCTCACACTCACCGTCATTGTCCTCATCCCATCCATAGGAACACTCACCACCCGCATCTGGCCCGGCAGGCATCCTGCTTATATTTTCTCCATCTCTATCCAAGATGGATGTGACAAGCTGGCACACAACAAGAGAAAGAAGTCACAGACAGGTGGCGGAATGCCTGAAATCAAGGTCCTCACGGACTTTGAAAACAAGGCCATCCAGTTGGCCGGCGAGGAACTGGACCGGTCCTGTGCTGATGGTTAGGTCGGCTCTGCTCTACCAAGTGAGGATCCAGGAGTTCAACATCCATCAGACAACCATGCCATGAGTGATGTGTCCTCTTCCACAGGCCACTGCCATGCACTAATTATCTCTCCTTGCTTTCGCAGGCACATCTGCCAAACAGCCAACAGAGTCCATGGCCCAGGGCCTCCAATCAAGCCCCGAAGAAACCTCTGAAGAGGAATCTGGAGGCACCCTCCCTGAAGTCCCATCAGGTGTCCCAACACCCTCCACCTACGCAGAGACACACACCTTGGTGGGACCTAGCTTTAGAGTAGCCCTGGGATCACAATCTGGTGAGCACATCACAGGTGCACAGTCTGGGCCCATCCATTGGCCACACATGAGTCAGACATACTCAGAGGCTGTGTGAAGATTTATGGAGTGCATGTCATCATCATCCTCCTGCAATCGAGCAACTATTAGGGCCTCCACAGAAGCATTCTCACAGAGGGTAAAAGCTCTGCCATAAGCCAGCCTGGAGTCAAAGGTTAATAAATGCAATGTGAGGGTCTACAGGGTCACCTCACTGCATGTCATCATCATCCTCCACAAATCTAGTAGCTATGAGGGCATCTCGAGTGCGTCTGCCTTGTCTAGCCAGTGTGAGGCCCTTAACCCGTCATCGTCACCTCCGAGGACCTCCTCATCCTCAGTGGCATCCTCCTCATCGGAAGAGACATGCAGCTCCTCATCTCCTCCTCAGCCAGCTCTTCTCCCCGTTGGAGTGCCAGGTTGTAAAGGGTGCAGCAGACAATGATGATGTGTGACACCCTCTGTGAACTGTATTCTAGTGCTCCACTAGGCTGGTCCACGCACCGGAACTCATCTTCAGCATCTCAATGGTTTGCTCTACCAAGTTGCGAGCTGCTGTATGAGCCTCATTATACCATCATTCTGCTGCAGTCTGAGGCCACTGCATGTGTGACATCAGCTATGACCTCTGCAGGCAGCCCTTGTCCCTGAGGAACCATCCCTGCAGCCTTACTGGACCCTGGAAGACTCTGGAGATTTATGACCGAGATGTAGGTGCAGTGCACATTCCCTGGAAACCGTGCGCACACCTGCAAGATGTGTTTCTGAAGGTGGCACACCAACTGCACACTGAGTGAATGGAAGTCCTTTCAGTTGATCTAGTTCATTGTATGTTGTGACTGAAATCTGAGTACCACATGAGTGCAGTCAATTGCACCCTGCGTCTGTGTGAAAGATCTGGATGAATCCACTTACTCTTGCATCCTGGCTGTCCTGGTCCCAGGCAAAATGCACATTGTTGTGTGCCCTCGTGGAGATGCCTTCCGTGACCTCATGGATGAATTTGTGGGTGGAGGCTTGAGAGATCCCACAGAGGTCACCTGTGGAGCCCTGAAAGGAACCACTAGTATAGAAATTAAGCACCACGGTCACTTTCACAGCCTCTGGCAGTGAATGCCCTCCATGTCCCTGTGGCGCCAAATCCTGCAAGAAATGGCAGATGTGAGTGACCAGTTCCCTGGACGTGCACAGTCTTCGGCGACACTGGTTCTTGGTCATCTGCAGGAATGAAAGGTGGCATCTATAGACCCTGAGTGTTACTAAGCACCAACCAGCCACTGCTCGCTGTCGCTCCTGGGCAGCATGTGCGGGAGCCCCAGCTGACCCTTCTTCCTGAGGTTGCCACTCCTGCCTTTGTGCAGCCAGGAGCTTCAGTTGCTCTCTCCTCCATCTTCTTTGTGCTTTGTAAGCCATCAGGCCTACAGCTAGTTCACCAGGCTCCATGATCCTGATGTACTCCTCCTGCAGGATGAAAGAGAGAGACACATGGTTAGCATGGGTGTACTAAGAACCTGTCCTGGTTAAATGTGATGGCCCTTAACGCCTCCCGGAGAGTGCTGGCCACTACTTGGATGCCTCGAGATTAGTGCGCTGCAAGGCTGCCCTGTTAGTTGAATCATGGGCGAGATTGGTCCATACCGGGATGTTGACATTGCAAGAGGCTGTGGGCACCTCCAGCGGTGACTGCTACATGACCAGCTTTACGAGGTGATTGTGCAACGTGTGCGGTCCAACTGCTCTACAGTCTACGGTCCAATAATGCTCATGAATTTGCAGTCTGTGATGGGTGTGGGGGTGATGGGTGCGGTGGGGTGGAACTCTGCAGAACTTGGTGGCACTTTGATGCCTCTGCGTTGCTTGAGTGGCAGATAAACCAGAAGCCCGTCCCCAATTGTATCAATGTGGCTGCAGCTGAACTGACTCATTTGCAGAGGAATGGTCACTTTCTACAGGTTTCCTGAATGTGTGGCCACTAACCTCACCACCCTACCCCCACCCCGAATGCTTGTGTACTATATTCAACAGCAGGGCTGCCCTTGCCCAGCCCATGCCATCCACCCCCCCCCCCCCACCCCCACCACCCCCACCGCCACCAGTCGCCTCAGAGGTAGGGCTGCCCTTAACCACCACCACCCCCTCTGCCATCAGTCACCTCAACGGCAAGGATGCACTTGCCCCTCTCACAAGTCGTCTCAACGGCAGGGCTGCACTTACCACCCCCCCCCCATCACAAGTCGCCTCAATGGCAAGACTGTACTTGCCCCCAATTGCCCCCCCACCACCAGTCGGGCAGAGTGGCACTTAACCCCAACACCCCCCCCGGTGCCGCTGAAGCCTACAAAGCAATAGGCAACTCCGGCGAGCTCTACAGAACGTTGCTGTGCACTCACCTCCAGTTCACCTAAAGTGCAGGCCATCAAGTGCACGTCGCTTCTGTGCTGTTGTGAAACACATCAGCCTGCTTTTCCGCGACGTGGACAGACGATCAAGTGAGGGTGCAACAGCCTGGCGGGGTAGCCTGATAATGATATGCTGATGCATTACAATGAGATTCCCGATGACCAATGGCAGGAAACGCGGCCCGCCATTGGTGGGCTGAGTGAACAATCAAGACCTGCCTTCATGCCGTCGTGAAACTCACTCCACTTATCATGCCTGCCACCAGCGGGCATGGAAAATTCCACCCTAAGAGAAAGGACATCCTCAATGGATACTGCACTGAAAGAAGCTCCCAACTGAAACTACAGACACTGAGAAAATTTGCCAGTAAAAGTTCCAGAGAGCAGAGCCTGGAAGCCAAGGGCAGTAGTTTTATTGAAGCACAAGACTCCACACAATCTCCCTTGGACATCCAGCTTCAGCAGGCAGAGATCATAGCCTGCAAGTGTGAGCCAAATCCTTTTCACTTGCAGACTGCAGCCAGTCCTGAGAAGTCCTTTTACTAATTCAATCAGAAGCGCCGTTTGAACGAAACCTGTTGCTAACTCTGATTACCTGACTCCGAGCCTCAACATGTGGCCTCCGAGTTCAACAGAAAAAAAGCAAATTAATAATTAACTTACTCAACTCTCAGGAACCCCGCAACTGTCCGAATCCTTAAACAGCAAGCCTGCATTTTATTTAAATACCTCATTACTCGCAATACTACATAGCTGATTAGCTCAACTCAGAATACCGCTGACTCGTGCAGCCATTGTTGAAAATTCTTCTACATGCCACTGTCATTTTGCAAAGCCCACCAAAACTGGCAAGTGTGGGAAATTCATTGTTCTGCAGTGAAGGCAATGCCATCTTGAAAACCTGAAAGCACTGAGTGCTGTCTTGGGCTGCATTTCAGTGCTTCAGTTGCAGTACAGTGAGTGAGGGAGTTTTAAGGGCTAATTTAATTTAAGGGTTAATTTCTATCTACAGTCTAGTCTTTCTTTGATTAAGCAATTAACTAAAAGTTGCTCTTTGGGTTGGGAGAAGGTGAATTTTAGTCCAGCTTTAAAACAGGACTCAAGCTCTGCTTGCAGCCAGTTAATTGGCTAACTGGTTTAAACAGGTTTTCAGAAGTTAGATTCAGGGAATGTAAAAGCAGGACATCTACAGTGCTGCCTTGTCAGCACTGAATGCTGTCTTGGGCAGCATTTGAGTGCTTCAGTTGGAGTTTGGTGAGTGAGGGAGCTCGCTGAAGAAGGAAGGAAGTGATCCTTTCATTTTCTACCTTTACTCAGAAAAAAGAGCAGCGGCCTTGGTAGATAGGACTTTGTGAATATTTCTACTATCCTTAATATTCTCTAAACTAGAGGCAGTAAAAGTAAAGGATGTAATTTAAGGGTAAGTCATGACAGGGTAGCTCAGTCACAGGGAATGTTCCTCCTGTGTGATGTGGGAAGTCTCTGACACTTCCAGTATCCATTGTGACCACATGTTCAGGAAATGTCTCCAGCTGCAGCTACTTGAAATCCGCATTTTGGATCTGGAGCAATGTCTGGAGTCACTGTGGAGCATCCACAGGGCTGAGATCTTCATGGATAGCAGTGAGGTGGTCACACTACTGGTAAAGAGTGCACAGGCTGAAAGAGAATGAGTGACCACCAGACAGAGTAAAGACACTTGGCAGGTAGGGCAGGAGTCCTCTGGTTCCATCGCCCTCTCTAACAGATTTTATGTTTTGGCACTGCTGGGGGAGATGGTTTCTCAGGGAATGCAGCGGGAGCCAACTCCGTGGCACCATGTGGCTCAGCTGCACTGGGTGGGGGTGAGAGGCAGAAAAAAGGGTGGGAGAGCAATACTGATAGAGGATTCTATTGTAAGGGGAACAGATAGACATTTCTGCAGCCACAGTTGTGACACTAGGATGGTTTGCTGCCTCCCTGGTGCCAGGCTCAAGGATGTCACTGAGCAGCCACAGGACATTCTGAAGGGGAGGATGAACAGCCAGAAGTATTGGTCCATATCAGTACCAATGACATGTAAAAAGAGGGATGAGGTCCTGAAAGCAGAATATAGGGAGCTAGGAAATAAATTAAAAAGCAGGACCTCAAAGGTAGTAATCACAGGATTACTCCCAGTGCCATTTGCTAGCAAGATCAGGAATAGGATAAAAGACTGGATGAATGCGTGACTGAAGAGATGAGGGAGGGATCTAGATTCCTGAGGCATTGGGACTGATTCTGGGGAGGATGGGACCTGTGCAAGCTGGAAGAGTTACACCCCAGCAGGACCTGGACCAATATCCTCACAGGGGTATTCACTAGTTCTGTTGTGGAGGGTTTAAATTAGAGTGGTAGAGGGATGGGAACCTGAGCAGGGAGACACAAGAGAGGGAAACAGAAATAGAAATGAAAGACAGAAAAATAAAAAGCAAAAGTGGAAGGTAGAGGAAACAGGGGCTAGCGGTAAATAGGACCATAGTATAAAAAAGATGTGTAAAAAGACAAGTCTAAAGGCACTATACCTAAATGCACAGAGCATTCACAATAAGGTAGATGAATTAACAATGCAAATAAACGTAAATGGGTATGATATGATTACAATTAGGAGACAAGGCTGCAGGGGGACCTAGGCTGGGAACTGAATATCCAAGAGTATTTGATATTTAGGAAGGACAGGCAAAAAGGAGGAGATGGTGTGGCATTGTTAGTTAAGGATGAATTCAGTGCAATAGTGAAAGAAGATATTGGCTCAGAAAATCTAGAAGTAGAATCAGTCTGGGTGGAGCTAAGAAGCAACAAGGTGGGGAACGCATTAGTGGGAGTTGTCTATAGGCCTCCAAACAGTAGTCGTAAGGTAGGGTACGGTATTAAACAGGAAATTAGAAATGCATGTAACAAGGGTGAACAGCAATCATGGGTGACTTTACGTATAGACTGGGCAAACCAAATTAGCAATAATACTGTGGCAGATGAATTCCTGGAATGTGTATGAGATGTTTTTTTTTAGACCAGTACATCAAGGAGCCAACTCGGGAACAGGCTATCCTAGATTTGGTTCTGTGCAATGAGAGAGGGTGAATTAATAATCTTGTTGTGCGGGGTCCTTTAGGGAACAGTGACCATAACATGATAGAATTCTTCCTTAGGTTGGAAAGGGAAGTAGTCCAATCTGAAATGAGGGTCCTAAATCTAAACAAAGGAAACAATGAAGGTATGAGCCATAAGTTGGCTAAGATAAATTGGGGAACTTCATTAAAAGACATGACTGTCGATAGGCAATGGCTAATAGTTAAGGAACGAATGTATGCATTGCAACAGTTACATATTCTTTTCTGGTGCAAAAACACAACAGGAAAAGTGGTCCAACCATGCCTAACAAAAGAAATTAAGGATAGTATTAGATCCAAAGAGGAGTCACATAAAGTTGCTAGAAAAAGTAGCAAACCTGAGGATTGGGAACTGTTTAGAATTCAGCAAAGGACCACCAAGAAATGGGAAAAATAGAGTATGAGAGTAAACTTGCAAGGAACATAAAAGAAGATTGTAAAAACTTCTATCAGTACGCAAGAAGAAAAAGATTGGTGGAGACAAATGTAGGTCCCTTACAATCCGAAACAGGATAATTTATATTTGAGAACGAGGAAATGTCGGGAAATGCCCGAGACCAGCAGCAAAAGGCTATCAGAAACCAAGGATGTTTTCTGATTTTGGATATTGTGCAAAAAAGCAGTGAGGTGCATCCTTGAACTTGGGTATCCACAATCATGAAGTGCTTAAGGAGAGTTGGAGTATCCCCTAGCTGGATGCTGGTGGAAGAACTCCAAGAATCTCATACCTTAGAGAATAGCAGGAACACTGAGGAGAATCAAAATGAATTCCTCAGAGCTGTGGGGCATGCCTGGCTTGGTTCCAGGAGAAGTGACAGAGCCCACAAGATACTGTAAAGTATAGGGGAACACTTGGGTGGAAATAACAGTAGAACAGGGAGTGTCTTGTTGGAATATTTGGGCTTAAAGAATTTAATTGTTTACGAAATACATTATTAAGCTAGTAGTAATTGTTTTGTTAGCTCTTGTGCAGTAAAGGTTTTAGTTTAAAATGTAAAACCTTGTGGTGTAATGATTTTAGTTAATAGATTCAAGAGGGAATTGGTTTGTTATCTTTAAAGTTAGAAAGCGCAGGGCTACGGGAGAAGGCAGTGGAGTGGCATTAGGTAAATTGCTCCTACAGAGACACAGCACAGACACGATGGGCCAAATTGCCTCCTTCAATTTCATGATTTTGTAATTGGAAATTTTATTTTATTTTTTAAAGTTACTGGTCTCCCTCAAGATCATAACAATGTGGAGACTATTGGCTTCTCTGATGGCAGCAGGGGGGTTTGGGGCATCAAATGACACTGTAGGGTTGAGGCAGGTGCAATTTAAGTGTAGCATACAAGAGTACCAAGGCAGTATGAGAGTGGTGTATCTGGGTTCAACTGACACATTGGGCTGAATTTACTGCAGTCTATTACGATTGGAACTATGGCAGCCAGGCCCATTTAAGTGCGGGAGATACTCTACATCAGTCTCCCAGCAGTGACAAAACCTCCACCGATTAAGTTGGAGGGTGATAGGGGCTTATGCAGGGTTCCCAGGTGCCAGCGTCAGGATGTCACTTAAGCTAATTAATGAGTCAATTGACACCAATTATCCCTGAGCCTACCACAATTTACTGGCGGGTGATGGTTAAGGGTGGGGGCCCATGGCTTTCCAGCACCCTCCCAGGGGGAGTCCCTCATTATCAGGCACTCTGTACCCAATCAAGGAACCCAATTGCTGAAAGCCAACCCCAATCCTTGCCTTCCCCTGGCTTGAATCTGGGTGGTGCAGTCTGGTGAAGTGCCTGAGGGAACATCTGCTTACTGTTGATGCTGTAAATCTAAGAAAAATATTGAAGTGTTACATTTGGCGCTCAGGTGACCATTTCACTTTTCGTTATCCAGAGAACAGGAGGTGGATCTCATGGAAGGGATAAGTTTGGAAAGAGTTATGAGGGAGAAACTGCAAAATGATGTGATTTCGTGGTTAGAATGATAGGGTGACTGGGCGAGAGAGAACCGTGGTGGAAGCTGAAGACAGTCAGAAACAGAAAGTAGATATTGTACATCTTTGTTAAATATCCTGTGCCCATATTTGAGATGGTATATGTTGACATGTATGGGATGGTATAGTGAGATGGCAGTGATGTAGTGAGAGGGTATATGTTTGATTCATGGTAGTCTAAAAGTGATTACACATTAGTCTGGTAGAAAATGTTCTCTTTCCATGTTACAGCCTCAAGAAAAATACTGGCAGAAGCATGGGAAAATATTTCCTACCTACCTGCTTGACTCAAGATTCATGAATCATACTGGGGAGGAGGAGAAAAATTGGATTCTTTATACAGCTCTAAAAAGGTGTCTTAAACTCAGTCTCCATATAATGCCCGCATTTGCCTCATTATACGAGTTACTTTTTTTGCATCCTCCATCTTTGCAGTGTAAAGTTAGAATTTGCTTTGTGTCAAATGTCCGATCAAGGTTAATCACATCACAGAGTCCTTGTCCAATTAGGATATGCTAATATTGTAGATTACTTGAGATCTCAACTATTCTCCAATGTTAGCTCTCACAATATTAGAATATCCTATTTGTGGGAGCAGGAACAATCAAGACATCAGAAACATGCCATGCGCATTAGATTGGCCAGAACAATAGAGGCACTGAAGCTAGCACATAGATTATCTGTAAATTCACTTTAAACACCGGTATGGTCCAGGACATCTCTAGTTCTTTTGTAATATCAAGCAGGAAACATAGGTTAAATGATTCCTTGTTAAACCATCCGGCAGTTAGATGGGGCGGAATCTCACTTCAATATAATTCTAGGTATTGTGTCATCTGATTTATATTAAAGGGGAAGATCCTTTCAGGACGTCTGGATATTCTTTTGGACTTGTGACAGATGTATAAAGACTGATATATAAGAAGGGGTAATTGGAGTTCACGGGAAGCTGGAAGTCCAACATCTATGGAAGTCAAGCTTAATCACATTGGATCTGCAGGAACCCAGGTGCCTGAGTCTAGTCTATAACTGTAATAGTTATTATACTATTAGTGCCTGAGCAATAAACTTGTATTTGGGCAATACTCTCGAGCCTGAACTATGAAGAATCATTTAATTGAGTTTAAAGAGAATTCCTTACATTTGCTGAAAACATTCTGCCAATTTTGTGCCAGATAATGTCAAAATAATTATATGAGGTAGACTGGCATTGATGTAGGACAGTTTCAAAATACTTCTGCCTATCTCCTAAGTCAAATTAACTTCATTTAGGATCTCTATCACAATCTGAGAAGAAATGTTTGACCCATCAGTTGTGTGGGAATGAAATGCTGGTGCCAGAGATGAAAGAACAATGTCTAAATTCTTGGTACTACCCTTTGCTTCAATGGCATGTACTAACAATAAATTTCCTTGCTCTACACTGCCATTCATTCTTAGTATTAATGTTAAATTGGAGAAAGGAAAATGTTATTCAAATACATTATTCATTCTTCTATGAATATCATTGACAGAAATTTTCACCTCAAGTGTATGTTATTACCAATCTAAGGATAATCACAAAAAAGTGGAAGAAACTTTGAAGGCAGGGAGCGTGTTCTAGGAACCTGAACAAAAGACTGAATGTAATTTTTTTCGGAGACCTGGGTAGGTCTTTGTTGTGAGTGGTGGCCGAGTTGGTACTATTGATAGAGTTATTAGCAGTGGAAGCTTGATGTTTATTTACAAGGTACTCAGCAGCAACTACATGATTTTTTTTTAATTTGTCATGGGATGTGGGCTTCGCTGGCTGGGCCAGCATTTATTGCCCATCCCTAGTTGCCCTTGAGAAGGTGGTGGTGAACTGCCTTCTTGAATTGGTGCAGTCCATGTGGTGTAGGTACACCCGCAGTGCTATTAAGGATGGAGTTCCAGGATTTTGACTCAGCGACGTTGAAAGAACAGTGATATATTTCCAAGTCCGGATGGTGAGTAACTTGGAGGGGAACTTCCAGGTGGTGGTGCTCCCATCTATCTGTTTCCCTTCTCCTTCTAGATGGTAGTGGTCATTGGGTTGGAAGGTGCCGTCGAAGGAGCCTTGGTGAATTCCTGCAGTGCATCTGGTAGATGGTCCATACTGTTGCTACTGTGCATCGGTGGTAGAGGGAGTGAATGTTTGTGGATGTGGTGCCGATCAAGCTAGCTGCATTATCTTGGACGATGTCAAGCTCCTTGCGTGTTGTGGGAGCTGCACTCACCCAGACAAGTGGAGAGTATTCCATCACACTCCTGAACTGTGCCTTGTAGGTGGTGGACAGGCTTTGGGGAGTCAGGAGACGAGTTACCTGTCACATGATTCCTAGCCTCTGACCTGCTCTTGTAGCTACGGTGTTTATATGGCTGGTCCACATGTGTGCTTTCAACTCAAACATTATCGCTACACTACTGACTACTGAGGTAGCCCGCGCAGCTCTCCTATTGGGTACTAAAGATCATGTAATCTTCCTTAACAAGCATTATTCTCAAAGGTATATCACACACTAAGTAAAATCATAATTACTATATCCCTCCCCCTTTACTCGGATATGCAAATTATATTTACCAGTACAAATTTCTCAAGACAACAAATTATTTACAGGTAAGGAATTTACAAGGTCGGTCTTTCAGATGGTTTCCTGATGCACGTAGAACGTCTCAGCTCTACAACTTCAGACCTTGTCAGGAACCTGCTTTTCCGGAGTTGCCTGAACATCAGGTGCTTCGGTGGGCACCTGTAGTTCTGCATCCTCAACTCAACAGGAACATTGGACATGTCTGCCCTGGGTTGAGTACACTCAACAGGAAATGCTGACCCGGTCGTGAACACTTGTGGAATCAATTTTTGGTCCGCATATCTCTGTATCACCTAGCCTTCCACATCCATGTAGTAAGTTAGAGGTCCAATCATTGCACTTACTTCAGCCGGTAACCACTTTGGTCCTTCTCCAAAGTTCATCTCTCCCACAGTAAATTTCCTCTCACACCCATGCCAGTTGTGTCTAAATAAAATCATAATTACTAGAGTCTTCTTGATCAGGGAGACAAAGAGAAAAGGGTCCTGGGCACTTCCCTTCGATGGTGGTCACACCGGGGTTTACTAGGCATGTGAAATTGGTGGACATTGTAGATTCTCCCCGGTTGAATTGTGCCCGCTTGCCTGCCCCTGCACCCCCAACCCCAGGCCCTGTGTAGTTTATCCCCAGTCCCAGTGAACTCACAAACTCCAGCAGCACCAGTAGGGACTATTTCAGCATAACCATTAGGATCGTAGCCTGGGGACATCTGGGCACAATCCTCCCTATTAAATTCAGACCGAGCAGTGAACCTTTGAGGCTGCCTGACATCGGACAGCTTGTAACAAAATGTTATGCTGACAGTTTCAGATATACGTTAAAATTAAATGCAGGATGACTAAAAGAAACTAATTATCTCAACCAGGCTCCACAATTAACGTGATATCATCCTATTTATAAATCAAAGCATCCCGCTGAATTCAGAATTTCTTTTAGCTGAAGAAATGTCTGTTGCATCATAATTAATGAATGAAATGCATCCTAAGTTGTGTTATAAATTGCCTACTTAATTTCATTTTTCAGCATCTTGTTGTTCTTTTTAAAAAAGTCAGTGAACATATTTGTCCTGTGTAAATCTGGATTTAAAAATGTATTAAAATGGTGTTAGTGCTTTATGAAGAACAAAAATTTAGGTGAAGCCTGAAGTGATGCTAATAAAAATAGTTTACTTATACAATTGCACAGGATCATTCCCTTTCTAATTATGCCACAATTGACTTGATAAGTGGATATAGTACTGCAATTAATCCCTAATTAACTGCTCCAAGCTACATCTATGTTCTTGCATCCATACACAAGTAGGAGATGGTATTATTGAAACTTGTATCTGATCTAGGCAGGGTTACTTTAATAGTGGCATTTACTGTTGGATTGCAATCAAGATGGTCATGAACCTAGTATTTTAAACCAAACATAGCACTTTTATTTAGTCGCTGGCTGGGATGTCCTGCATTGTAATTTGGATCCATTGTTAGTCCACTCTGTAGTGATAATCTTGAATATCTCAGTAGCTTCCATATTTGGAAATGTTCTGCTTAAGTGTTGCTGATACAAGGGCAATTTGGGATAAGGGTGCTTTAGCTAGAAAGCACTTACAGAACTGTTAACTATGAAGACTTATAACAGAAATTGTAGTGTTGGAGCCAGATACAGATAAATTGGACAAGAAGGTGTGAAAGTAAAACACTGTGAAAATCGAGTTGATTGACTGTGAGAATGCCATAAGATCTGCTAACCCTATTACATTCAGTTCTTTGTCTTAATAATCATATTTGCTCTATGCTGGATAAATAGTTGGAGAGGATGGTTGGAAAAACTACTAAGCGAATCTTCAAATAGGCACTGTTCTATTCATCATCACTGGAATTTTCAGTGTGCTGGAAAGCCTATAATCTATGAGCACAGGATAGCTATTGACATGTTCGGCAGGTCGCAGGGAAAATCTGTCACTTGCATCTTGTACTCTGTACAGTTCCAAGCCAAGCAAATCAGTGACCCGATGGATACCCCACATCATATCTACTCATGCTGCATCATATAAATGTGGTTGGCTGTCAGTCCTTTACAAGATTACACCTACAGCAGAGCCGCAAGATTTTTAGCACTCAAATCAGACCTCCATGTTTTTAACAGGAATACAAAGGTTTGTGTAGCTGCAGCTTATCAGTAATTCAAAAGATAATCTTAAAATACCAGCAGCAAAGATTTATACATAGAATAGACAGCATAAAACCAGGACATTCAGCCCAACTAGTCTGTGCTGGTGTTTATAATCCACGTGGATTTCCTCCCATTCCATCTGTCTCACCTATTCCTTTTTCTCTCATCTACTTGTATAGTTTCTTTTGGAAAGCATTCTAGCTATTTTCCTTAACCACTTCCTGGGGGAGTGATTTCCACATTCTAACCAGTTTGAGTAAAGAAATTTCACCTTATTTCTCTATTGGAATTAACAGTAGCTATCTTATTCATGAACCTGAGTTCTGGATTAAACTGCAAATGGAAACAATCTCTCCATATCTACCCTGTCCAACCTGTTTCTAATTTTAAAGACCTCTATCAGGTCACTGCTAAGTCTTCTCCAAAAGAGAAAAAAGCCCCAACCTGTTTAATCTTTTTCAATAGCTGTAATCTCTCACTTCCAGTACCATTCCTATAAATCTTTTTGCCCTTTCTGTGATGCTTCAATGTCCTTTTTAATACTATGGAGACCAGAAGTGTGCACAGTATTCTAAGTGTAGTCTGACCAAGAGTCGTATACAAGTTTAACATAACTTCACTGCTTTTCAATTTTATATCCCTGAAATAAATCCCAGTGCTTTGTTAGCATTTTTAATTGCTTGGCTGACTTGTAAAGCTGCTTTTACTGATTTGTTCATCTGCATTCCGAGATCCCTTTGCTTTTCTACCCCATTTAAGTTCTTATTTTCTAAGATATATGTTCTTGTACTGAAAGCTGAGATCCGTAGATTTTTTGGACTACAAGAGAATCAGGAGATATGGCACCACACAAACTTTATGCTGTCTGCTCATTTACATGATTACGATGCGCATCCAGCACTAAGCATGCTGTTGAATGGCTGCCTGCTTGAGTAGGAGATGCAAAACCTTGAGAGGCCAGCATGAATTCCAGCTAGCTTGTGCTGCTTAAAACAAGCTAGCAATTCTTAAAGAGACACAAGTTGGCTTGAGCAGATACTGGAATTCAGTGCAGAAGTGACTTGGACCTGGAAAAGACACAGGAATGAGTCAACATGGCAGAGAGGGGGCTCCATGGTTCTCCAATGAAGCATTGCGGTCTTGGTACAGGAATAAACAGGAGAACAGAGATCCTCTTTTCACAGGGGGACAGGAATCCCTTCAGACAAACTCTGGGAAGGCAATGGGAGCAAATAATCAACACAATGCCCGGAGTGTAGCATCGAGAATGCAGTGCTCAAAGAAGTGTAGTGTCCTCACAAGTGGTCAAGTTTTGTGAATGCCACTTCAAATGGCACATTCCACCTACTGCAACACTGTAGCCTCACACACTGTTTAATGTACCATACCACAATCTCTCATGTACCGCCAATTTTCATCAGTCATGACTCAGAACTCACATTCATATCTTCATCTCATCCACTCACACTTAGCACTGTGGCACATTGAGGCAAGAGACACAAGTTGGCTTGAGCAGACACTGGAATTCATTGCAGAAGTGACTTGGGCCTGGAAGAGACACAGGAATGAGTCAACATGACAGAGAGGGGGCTCAGTCATGACTCAGAACTCACATTCATATCTTCATCTCATCCACACACACTTAGCACTGAGGCAAGCCTTGTACACACAGGCAGCTACTCAGCCATGACAATCACACCACCCAAACACATTGTACCACACTCATGATACATTTTCCTCTCCTTTGCAAGACAAAGTGGGCATAACCAATCATAGCAGTACCTAATCAGGCCAGGCACAGCTGCATGTCCTCATGCCAATGCAGCAGACAATACTCTCCATCACTGGAGGGGCCATGACTGTGGTTGTGGCCAGTGGTGGGGGTGAAAGGATTGACGATGACAAGATGTTCCCACCTCATCCTCCTTCTCATATCCTACTTCCTCCGTCAGCCCATAATCTCTTCTGATCCCTAAGCTGAAGATGGTGTGAGCATGTATCTCTTGCTTTCCTCCATCCTTCCCTCACTGCAGCCCTACTCTTATGCCCTCTCTCTTTTCAGATGCCGAAGGAACTGCTAGCTAGCCAGGCAGTGGTAGAGAAGCGTGGCGAGCAAGAGGAAGAGGAGTCCAATGATGATGAAACACCATTGCTCAATTTCACACTCTCAGCCAACTGCTCAGAGATAATGGCACTGAGCATACTTTAGAGGATAGCATAGAGGCAGAATCTGTGCATGCTGAGTGGGCGTCAGTGCCCTGCAGCCAGGGTAGGGGGAAGGGTAGCACAAATGCCAGGTCCCTGAAGGACGAGGTTGCATATGCGTAGAGTTGCAGAGGACGCAGATGAGGACTTTGATGGGTTGGAGTATCGAGAAAGGTTGATAGATATGCGGAATGAAATTGTTTGTGCATTAGCAGTCCAGCCTGAAAGCCTATTGTCACTGTGGAGTATGCAGGAGTCTGGTACCAGCTTGGCACAGGACTTTTCTGAGCTTGGACTCCATCCTTTCCACTATGGAAGTAGTGACCAACTCCATGAGGACACTTGCACATCGAACCATTATATAGTACCTGATGTTTGATCTCTCAGCTACCATATGCAGCACAAGCAGATGCCAGCCAATGTCTGCAATGCTGCAGTGGAAGCTCAGACTGAAGACATGAAAGTGCAGCTCGATGCCATGCACACTCAGACTGTTGTCACCATAGCTGCAGATATCAGTGTTCAAAAGGACTCCCAGCACGGTCTCCCAGCAGTCCAGTATTTCTGTTCTCCAGCAGATTGCCAGAATCACTGAGGCACCAGGGGAAGTGGCAGTGACTTCATGGATCATGAACCTGCTGTCCACTCCAGGATAACATCATTCATCCTCCTACCGTTACCATTCTACCCTTGCCCTTGCATTGCCTGTCCACTAGCTGACCCAGGCTGCTGCCACCCATGCTGAGGTGGTGCAATCTGAAACCAGGCCTTTCACTGCAGAGCTCCTCAAGGGTGTACTGCAAGACCATCTGCCATCTTTCCTAGTGAAAGTCAGCAGCCTTCCATCAGCTATGCTGCAGTCACTGGGATAGCACTGTGTAGGAGCAGTAGGACAGGCTAGGAAACAATGATAGGCAGGAAAAGAATGTACAAGGGTGATTAGTTGACTTTTGTATGGAATATTGATGGCTCGTTTTCTAAAGTTGGCTCAGAACAGTTGTTATGTGGTGGCTTTTACTTCTGGCTAAGTGGACGCTGTGATGGTCAGTAGCAGAGGGAAGGTCAGGTGTAGGAGTGTTGTTGAATGGAGAATTGGGATTCTGTCACTGCCTGACCAGGAAGGGGATAAATTGGTTGCCTTCCTCTTTCTCCTCAGCTGCATGCTGTAAACCTGACGCTGAGGACTGTATTCACATGATGGTGAGGTTATGAAGGTGAAGCAAATTATGATGAATAATGACATATGCTCTAGTAAATACTGTAGGTTTCCTCCAAGTGGTCCAAACAATAGAAGCATTGCTTAAACACTCAAATGGTGTACTCAGTGACATTCTGTGCAGCAGCATGGTTTCTATTATACTCATGCTGCCACTTGGGCTTTGCACCACAGCCATGAGCCAGCTGGTTAATAGATAGTCCTGGTCATGCAAAGCCAGGGTCTGGTTTGATGCAAAAGCAGAAAATGCTGGGAATACTCAGCAGATCAGGCAGCATCTGTAGAAAGAAATAAAGGACTGAATTTAATGTCTTGCCAGCTGACTGGAGAGTTGGCAAGAGGCCCGCATCACCTCCCTGCCGCATAAAGGGCCAATTAGGCACTCAACTGGGCAGCAACAGGCCTTCCCCAGGATCAAGGAGCCCATGGGCGGAAGTACCGCCCATCAAGAGCTGCTGGCGAATCTGAGGCTGGCAGCTCTTCATTGCTCAGCAGCACCACTGGGGTAGTGGTGCCTGCTGCCGGCAATGCATCCACCTGAGGCCCAGGATTGCTGAGAGGCCCAGGCAACGATTGAGTGACGGCAGGAGGGGGATCACGGGGAGGACGGGTCATCAGCAAAGGCATAGGGGTGGTTCTCAGCAGACCATCCCCCACACCTTCCCCCCGCGCCCCCCCCCCCCCACTTTCCCGATGCCAGGTGAGGATTTATTTTTCGGGCTTCCCATATGGTGAGTCCCCCGCTCATCACTAGTGAATCCGAGCAGTGGCGGGATGAGGCCCTTACGTGGACATTAATTGGTCACTTAATGTCCCTTAAATCATCATTAATTGGATTCAGCCCTTCAAGTCTGTTCCGCATTCAATAAGATCATGGCCCATCTGATTGTGCCTTAACCCTATTAATTTCGTGTAACACACAGAAACACAACCATAAACTAGAAATATTTGTTAAAGAACTTCAATGAGACCTTAGTTGTGGTTGCCATTGTGCTGTTCTTTGACCTGTTATCACCTGATACAAATTGCCAGTGGACCGAAGAAAAATAAACCAATTGTGGTCATGACTGCATTTAACTTGTAATTGTCTTCAACCATTGTCTTGCCTTGGAGTTCTGCTCTCATCTCTGCTTTATTTTGATAGTTGATTCAAGTTGGAAAGTTGCTCAAATTAGGATGTCTATTGCGGCCACAAAAGCAATCCAAGAAGCAGAACTTGGCCCAGTTGCTGGCCCTCAAAAGTAGGACCTGCAGGTTCAAGACACTGAATGGCTTACTCCTGTTCTGAATGTTACTATGACACTAAAAGGAGCACCTCAGGTTGAAAAGGCTGTTTTCTTTTTTAAAAAATTAACAGGCTTCTAGGTTTATCACAAGATATAGAATAAAGAAGTTAAGAGAGAATGATGAGTCTATATAAGGCCTTAAGACCTGAGATAAGGGGAGGCAATGGCAGAGTGGTTTTGTCACTAGACCAGTATTCCTGAGACCCAGGGTAATCCTCTGGGGACCTGGGTTCGTAATCCCACCACAGCAGATGCTGAAATTTGAATCCAATAAAAAAAAATCTGGAATTGTTGTAAAAACCCAACTCACAAATGTCCTTTAGGGGAGTAAATTTGCTGTCTTTACCTGGTCTGGCCTACATGTGATCCATGTGGTTGACTCTTTAAAAAATGCCCTCTGAATAAGGGCAATTAGAAATGCTGGCCTAGCTAGCAAGGCCCACATCCCATGAACGAATAAAAATAAAATTTGTTCTATTCCCACCATGGGATGGATAGTGAGGCTTTAGAGACAATGCAATGCAGACTCACAAAGATGTTGCCAAACAACACATTGTATAATTAATAGAAGCAGAATGTAGTTGAGGGGTCTCAATCAGCTGCAAAAGACACAAGATTTTGGAGCAGAGCTTAAATAGCTTGCTTACAAATTTCAAAACATATAGCTATGTTAATCCCTCAACAGTGCTAAAACAGTAATTTCTCTGCTGTATCCTTCTTTTGAACTTGCTTTGAATTGAAAATTGCTTCAACAAATTGGAACTGTGATATTTAGGATTAAGTGTTAAATGCTCCTCCCTGGACCCTTAAGAAAGTCTTTGGCCTCCCTTCTGTTGATCACAGTCTTTCTCTAGCCCATTGTGATCACCAAACTTCACCAACACTGCCAACTCCAATCTGCAGCCTGCCATCCATCCATGGGGCACCCCTCCAAGCCTTGACCTCCAATATGCCACCTTCCGACTGCCAGGGACCATCCCCAAGATCTCTGCTTGCGGTTATCTGATGCTGGCTTTCCTGTCTTCTCTCAATT
This sequence comes from Carcharodon carcharias, assembly GCF_017639515.1. Lineage (NCBI taxonomy): Eukaryota > Metazoa > Chordata > Chondrichthyes > Lamniformes > Lamnidae > Carcharodon > Carcharodon carcharias. The sequence goes on along the minus strand of NC_054482.1, from coordinate 97,361,283 downwards.
TGGCCTGCCTGTCAGGTGGGAAATGGAATTAAAAATTATAGAGGTCACGTTCTTAAATTCAGCAGGACCTATACATCTTCAATTACTTTGACCTCTCATGCAACCTCCTTATATGATAAACTATGTACATTATCAGCAGGGTGATATGACAATTAATTATGGCTAAGTAAAAATGTCAATTGTTTCTTCCTTTCTCTGAAAATTTGCAAAGCTCAGCCAGTTTTTATCACTAAATGTTACCACTATACATTGCAATTCTAAGCACAGCAAGCTGCTTAAGTGACTTTTAGGTCAGGGGTGCGCACAATGATGTACCCTATTTCTAATTTGACAGTATTACCTGTAACTTGATGCTATGTGTTCTTGCTGCTTTTTAGCTGCATGATGTTGGTAATAATTGCACTTTAAGCTTGGAAAGATGAGAGCTTTTTATGTTTAATGTTTGCCATGATGCCTCGTATATGCGGAGAACCAATTTGAACTGGTTGCGTTACATATCACATGACTCTCTTGTACAACTATGAATAGTGGACCCCAGAACACTTACACATAACAATTAGTTCCTAGCTAATTAGTTCTTAGCTTTTTCCAGATATTTACAGTTAACACAACAATATATAACATCCCTCTTTCCTTAAAACCTAATGCCCCTATCAATGTAGCTATTACGGTCTTTTATGGCATGTGTTCTTTTCTAAAAATATTATTCACGATATTGCTTAGGAGGTAAGATCTTGTGCTTCCATCTTGCAGATTTGGCATTCATTGCTCTTAGTGGTGAGTTGGTCCATTGCACAGGTGATATTGTGCGTGTTGTCCCTGGTATTGCAGGAGTCGTACTTGCTGTTGCTAATGTGTCATTTTCTCATGGTGATGATGTTGTCTCCCTGGATATTGATGCTTCTGGGGTTGTTAATGGTCATTTTTCCAGCTCTTGTGTAGGTCGAATATGGACCTGTTTCTTCTCATTTGCTTACCAGCTTTGGTCTCAAAAATGTATGACCTTGGTGTCATGGCTTCAGCAACAGCTTTTGCAGGGCTCCAGGTTTTCATGATTGGATCACGTACATGGATACTGTGTCCTTGCAACAGCTCAGGTGGGGATTTAGCATGTTTATTGAAATGCTGGCCTCCGCTCTCCTCTGCTTCAGTGAGTTGTTTTCTCACTTACTCCTGGTCACTTGGAGGATGTATTTTGTTTGGTAGAATAGTCCTATATGACATTCAACGATTCTTCAGGTGATTTCATGTCTACCTTAAGAGGAATGGATTGAGTGACAATAAGGCAAGGTTCGGATCTTTCTTTGTCCCTCAGCATTTCACAAAGGTTCTTTTGACCTTCCGGACATGTCTTTCTATACACGTGTGTCCTCAAGGATAGTATGGTGATGAGGTGATGATGTTGAACCAGATTGTTCAGGGAATTCCTTAATTTCCTTGGGTGTGAACTGAGTGCCATTGTCACATATTCATCTTTCAAGAATCCCTTGTTCAACAAACAGAACTCATACTGCTGAGATTATTGTTGTGGCTCTCAAGTCTGTCATCTTATGGACAAAGGAAAACTTTGAGTAGTAATCTGTGACTTTGAGATAACACTCTTGATTGTGTGCGAACAAATCGGCTCCCACATTATGCAATGAACTGGGTGGTACTTCAGTAGCTATTATCTCCTCTTTGTGCTGTGTTTCTGTATTTCTGGTATACATTTCATGGGCTGAATAATTTAAGGAGGTGCGGGGGCGGGGGGCAACTCAATTGGCTGGCAGTTCCATCATGCCTGGCAAAGCCAGGAAGGTGTCAGTGCCCATTTTCAGGACTGCAGAAGGAAAAGAAGATCAAGGACCATGGATCCCCAGAGCAGATAAGTCCAGGGTCTTGTGCCAGGAAGGTTTGGGTAGGTTAGGGAGCGGGGCGGAGGGTGGGGAAGGGAATGGAGTGGTTAGGAAGGAACGTAGGGGGAGGTCAACCTATGGGGAGCCGCCCCGTGATAAGCAAAGGGCAGCCCCTGAAGAGCGACCCACCTCCTCTTCCTTCCCGCTCTTTAAACAGTTGTGTTAAAAAATTGGCCTGCCTGCTCCTGCCCTGCTGCTCACTCCAAATGTTTTATGGTGTGGGCAGTATATTATCAGGGTTAATTGCCTTGATAACAAGCCTGCTTGACCCTTAATTATTCATTTAAATATGGTGGGTGGTCGGCCGATTTTGGCACCTGCTCACCCCCTTTATTCTGGGGTGAGCTTGGGGGTGGGCACCCACCCCATTTTATGTGCCCCAAACACGCCCGCCAAGGGCAAGTAAAATTCAGCCCCATGCTTTCAATCTCTTTGTATATGCCTATGCAGTACCCAGCTTATCTGGTTCTGTGTTTACACTTCTTCATTTCCACGTGGTCTTCATATATCTTCTGGAGAAGTTCTTCGTGCATTGCTTTTGGGTATGCTTCTTTTGGACCTAGCTAGCGGAACACCATCTTCCAGTGAGATATCATCTCTGATAGATCAGTATTGCCTCTGGCTCGCTGTGTCTGACTTGCCTGGTCCTAAAAGTAGAGGATGAAGGTCAATGCACACCTGAACAGAGTGTCTGTAACCTGATCGACACAAGTGTGGACAGCTGACTGGGAGACACAGCAAAGATCACCCACTGACCCTGGAAGGAGCTAGAGGCATAGAGGTTGAGAGCAGCTGTGACTTTTAGAGCCACTGGCATGGGGTGTCCAATCACACAGATCTCAGGCCCAATCATCTGACAGATATTGTTGACTGTCTCCCTTGAGAGACGGAGCTTGCTTCGGCACTGTACCTCAGACGTATTGAGGTAGCTGCTTCATCGCCTGCATACCCTGGCAGCAGGATAGTGGTGTCTTCTGCGGCCCCTTCCGCCTTGGACTACCTCTTGGCCCTACACCCCTTGTGCCTGCGCCTGACCTCCCAAAGGTTGGTCCCCTGGAGGCTGAATGTGCACTCCTGGCCTCCTCCCCTTTTAGACTTACCTTCCTCCTCAGAGGAGGTGCTTCCAGAAGAGAGTTCAGTTCTTCAGTTCCCATTCCCAGGCTAAGGGAACGCTTCCTGAAACATGCAGGCCCAAAAAAGATTCCTCACTGCAGTGCTGACCTGAAGGTTGTGAGTCCAGACCAAGCTGCTGGTATGCATTTGAAGTATTGCAGATCACACAGGCAAGTATCAGTAACTTTGAAGCATAAATATTTGATAGAGCACATTCACAACTCCACTGAGCCCCCTTATCCCACCCATGGATGAGGGTTATACAAATGTGTCCTACCCGCCTGCCCATTGCACCATTGCGCTGACCTGAAGATTGAACAGGCGCTGAAAAATTGCGGTCGATTGGTGCTTCAAGGGCCTTTAGTGGCCCTTTAATTAACAGCAGACGCGCATCAGAGAGCATCGCGTGCCTGCCCAACGAAATATCGCAATGGCGCACAGTGACATCAAGACGCTCGCCCGCCATCCCCACAAGTCATTTTATGTGCTTCCGTGCGGGGCCCGACCCCGCATACCAACAGGAAAATTCTGCCCATATATCTGGATATCATCTGCTATGATTGACACACCACTGACACACAGTGGCAGCAGCGTGTACCATCTATAAGATGCACTCCAAGGCACTCTAGACAGCATCTTTCAAATCCACGACCACTACCATCTAGAAGGACAAGGGCATTTGCTGTTTTGCAATCCCTGTATGTCTTGTCTACTTTCTGCTTCATCCTGGCTCCTTTTAAGACCAAAAGGTAGATGCAGGAATTTGTATCATACAAATAGTGTGTTGAAGGTTGTCAACAATGAAGATTCCACGCCTAGTTTCACAGTTTAGCAGCGATTCCTGGCATCAAGCTTGCTGAAAACTTTTGCCCCTGCCAGTACTGGTGTGGTATTCCCCCTTTATGGCTTGATTAAGATCTTTGGGATCCAGGCAAATTCTTAGCTGTCCATTTGGCTTCTCTCTTACCACGATGGAATTTACCCAATCTGTAGGCTGTGTGACTCTGGTGATCACCTTCTTTTCTTCCATTTCTTGGAGCTCCCTTTCAAGCTTTCCCTTTAATTGTATTGGTACTTTATGTGAGGGATGAAGCACTGGTTTCATCGCTAAGTCAATAGTGATATTGTACTCAATATCTTCAAGGCATCCAATCATCTCATCGAAACACTCTGGGTACATTTGCACCTGTCTTCTTTGCATCAATGCTTTTCAATGGGTGTACTTTCTTCAACACTCAGTGCTGCCTCCTTCACCTCATGGTTTACTGAGATAATCTGTAGCTCTTCACAACTGCTCAACCCCAGGATAGCAAAGGACCATCTGATTCAGTGATGTAGAACATAAAGTTGCCATTGTTTTTTATTCATTCATGGGATCTGGGTATCACTGTCTAGGCCAGAATTTATTGGCTAATTGTCCTTGAGGAGGTGGTGGTGAGCTGCCTTCTTGAACCGCTGCAGTCCATGTGGTGTAGGTACCACCCACCGTGCTGTTAGGGAGGGAGTTCCAGGAATTTGACCCAACAATAGTGAAGGAACAGCAATATGTTTCCAAGTCAGGATGATGAGTGGTTTATAGGGGAACTTCCAAGTGATGTTGTGTGTCTGCTGTCCTTGTCCTTCTAGATGGTAGTGGTCATGGGTTTGAAAGGTGCTGTCTAAGGAGCGTTGGTGAGTTCTTGCAGTGTATCTTATAGATGGTACACACTGCTGCCACTGTGTGTTGGTGGTGGAGGGAGTCAATGTTTGAAATTGGGGTGCTGCTTTGTCCTGGATGGTGTCAAGTTACTTGAGTGTGTTGGAGCTACACTCATCCAGGCAAGTGGAGAGTATTCCATCACACTCCTGACTTATGTCTTGTAGATGGTGGACAGGCTCTGGGGAGTCAGGAGGTGAGTTACTTGCTGCAGGATTCCTAGCATCTGACCTGCTCTTGTAGCCACACTATTTATATGGCCAGTTCAGTTCAGTTTCTAGTCAATGGTAACTCTCAGGATGTTGATAGTGGGAGATTCAGCGATGGTAATGCAATTGAGTGTCAAGAGCCGATGGTTAGATTCTCCTTTGTTGGAGATGGTCATTGCCTGGCACTTATGTGGTGCAAATATTAGTTATAAAAACAAAAAAACTGCGGATGCTGGAAATCCAAAACAAAAACAGAATTACCTGGAAAAACTCAGCAGGTCTGGCAGCATCGGCGGAGAAGAAAAGAGTTGACGTTTCGAGTCCTCATGACCCTTCGACAGAACTTGAGTTCGAGTCCAGGAAAGAGCTGAAATATAAGCTGGTTTAAGGTGTGTGTGTGGGGGGCGGAGAGATAGAGAGACAGAGAGGTGGAGGGGGTTGGTGTGGTTGTAGCGACAAACAAGCAGTGATAGAAGCAGATCATCAAAAGATGTCAACAACAATAGTACAATAGAACACATAGGTGTTAAAGTTAAAGTTGGTGATATTATCTAAACGAATGTGCTAATTAAGAATGGATGGTAGGGCACTCAAGGTATAGCTCTAGTGGGTTTTTTTTTTATATTTTATATAATGGAAATAGGTGGGAAAAGGAAAATCTTTATAATTTATTGGGAAAAAAAAAAAGAAGGGGGTAACAGAAAGGGGGTGGGGATGGGGGAGGGGACTCACGACCTAAAGTTGTTGAATTCAATATTCAGTCCGGAAGGCTGTAAAGTCCCTAGTCGGAAGATGAGGTGTTGTTCCTCCAGTTTGCGTTGGGCTTCACTGGAACAATGCAGCAAGCCAAGGACAGACATGTGGGCAAGAGAGCAGGGTGGAGTGTTAAAATGGCAAGCGACAGGGAGGTTTGGGTCATTCTTGCGGACAGACCGCAGGTGTTCTGCAAAGCGGTCGCCCAGTTTAGGTTTGGTCTCTCCAATGTAGAGGAGACCACATTGGGAGCAACGAATGCAGTAGACTAAGTTGGGGGAAATGCAAGTGAAATGCTGCTTCACTTGAAAGGAGTGTTTGGGTCCTTGGACGGTGAGGAGAGAGGAAGTGAAGGGGCAGGTGTTGCATCTTTTGCGTGGGCAAGGGGTTGTGCCATAGGAGGGGGTTGAGGAGTAGGGGGTGGTGGAGGAGTGGACCAGGGTGTCCCGGAGGGAGCGATCCCTACGGAATGCCGATAAGGGGGGTGAAGGGAAGATGTGTTTGGTAGTGGCATCATGCTGGAGTTGGCGGAAATGGCGGAGGATGATCCTTTGAATGCGGAGGCTGGTGGGGTGATAAGTGAGGACAAGGGGGACCCTATCATGTTTCTGGGAGGGAGGAGAAGGAGTGAGGGCGGATGCGCGGGAGATGGGCCGGACACGGTTGAGGGCCCTGTCAACGACCGTGGGTGGAAAACCTCGGTTAAGGAAGAAGGAGGACATGTCAGAGGAACTGTTTTTGAATGTAGCATCATCGGAACAGATGCGACGGAGGCGAAGGAACTGAGAGAATGGGATGGAGTCCTTACAGGAAGTGGGGTGTGAGGAGCTGTAGTCGAGATAGCTGTGGGTGTCGGTGGGTTTGTAATGGATATTGGTGGACAGTCTATCACCAGAGATTGAGACAGAGAGGTCAAGGAAGGGAAGGGAAGTGTCAGAGATGGACCACGTGAAAATGATGGAGGGGTGGAGATTGGAAGCAAAATTAATAAATTTTTCCAAGTCCTGACGAGAGCATGAAGCAGCACCGAAATAATCATCGATGTACCGGAGAAAGAGTTGTGGAAGGGGGCCGGAGTAGGACTGCAACAAGGAATGTTCCACATACCCCATAAAGAGACAGGCATAGCTGGGGCCCATGCGGGTACCCATAGCCACACCTTTTATTTGGAGGAAGTGAGAGGAGTTGAAGGAGAAATTGTTCAGCGTGAGAACAAGTTCAGCCAGACGGAGGAGAGTAGTGGTGGATGGGGATTGTTCGGGCCTCTGTTCGAGGAAGAAGCTAAGGGCCCTCAGACCATCCTGGTGGGGGATGGAGGTGTAGAGGGATTGGACGTCCATGGTGAAGAGGAAGCGGTAGGGGCCAGGGAACTGGAAATTGTTGATGTGACGTAAGGTGTCAGAGGAATCACGGATGTAGGTGGGAAGGGACTGGACAAGGGGAGAGAGAAGGGAGTCAAGATAACGAGAAATGAGTTCTGTGGGGCAGGAGCAAGCTGAGACGATCGGTCTACCGGGGCAGTTCTGTTTGTGGATTTTGGGTAGGAGATAGAAGCGGGCCGTCCGAGGTTGGGCAACTATCAGGTTGGAAGCTGTGGGAGGGAGATCCCCAGAGGAGATGAGGTCAGTGACAGTCCTGGAAACAATGGCTTGATGTTCAGTGGTGGGGTCATGGTCCAGGGAGAGGTAGGAGGAAGTGTCTGCGAGTTGACGCTCAGCCTCCGCGTGGTAGAGGTCAGTGCGCCAGACAACAACAGCACCACCCTTGTCAGCGGGTTAGATGACAATGTCAGGGTTGGACCTGAGAGAATGGAGTGCAGTAAGTTCAGAGAGAGACAGGTTAGAATGGGTGAGAGGAGCAGAGAAATTGAGACGACTAATGTCGCGCCGACAGTTCTCAATGAAAAGATCGAGAGAAGGTAAGAATCCAGAGGGAGGGGCCCAGGTGGAGGGAGAATATTGAAGATGGGTAAAAGGATCCGTTGAACTGGGAGAGGACTCCTGCCCAAAGAAGTGAGCCCGGAGACGAAGACGGCGGAAGAAGAGTTCAGTATCATGCCGAGCCCGAAATTCATTGAGGTGAGGGCGTAAGGGTATGAAACTAAGTCCTTTGCTGAGCACTGAACGTTCAGCATCGGAGAGGGGAAGGTCAGGGGGTATAGTGAATACACGGCTGGGGTTGGGATTGGAAGATGGGGGGGGGACGGAGGGACAGGCAGGGGTGGAGGGTCCTAGATGGGTGTTGGTGTCGATGAGTTGTTGGAGCTTGCGTTCCTTAGCACTTGAGAGAAAGAGAAAAAGTTTCTTGTTGAGGCGTCGGATGAGCCGAAGGATAAAATGAAACTGGGGGCACGCGCAGCTTTGAAAAAGGGTACGGCGGTGCTGCTGGAGGGAGAGGTCGAGTGTGTTCATATGGCGGCGCATGGCACTGAGAGTGGATTTCAGAATGTGACGGGAACAGCAGTCCGAGAAACGTTTTATGTCCCGGAGATACCTGTAATCCTGGGTGGGTTCGAAACATGAGGGGTGGAATTTCAGTTGAAATCCATGTGGGGTAAGTCGGAGACGGAGACAGTCACTGAGAAAGGAGATATGGCTGTGAAAGCGGGTTTTAGTAAACACCTTGTCAAACACTAGGAGAGAAATGGAAAGCAATGAAGGTGAACAAGGCAACAGAGAAATCCGGAAATCTTGTCGCAGAGAGGAACAGAACTTCTTCAAGGAGGTAGGCATTTCTTGAAGAGCAGTGGCAGTCAATTAAACACAGAGATAAAAACAAAAAAACTGCGGATGCTGGAAATCCAAAACAAAAACAGAATTACCTGGAAAAACTCAGCAGGTCTGGCAGCATCGGCGGAGAAGAAAAGAGTTGACGTTTCGAGTCCTCATGACCCTTCGACAGAACTTGAGTTCGAGTCCAGGAAAGAGCTGAAATATAAGCTGGTTTAAGGTGTGTGTGTGGGGGGCGGAGAGATAGAGAGACAGAGAGGTGGAGGGGGTTGGTGTGGTTGTAGCGACAAACAAGCAGTGATAGAAGCAGATCATCAAAAGATGTCAACAACAATAGTACAATAGAACACATAGGTGTTAAAGTTAAAGTTGGTGATATTATCTAAACGAATGTGCTAATTAAGAATGGATGGTAGGGCACTCAAGGTATAGCTCTAGTGGGTTTTTTTTTTATATTTTATATAATGGAAATAGGTGGGAAAAGGAAAATCTTTATAATTTATTGGGAAAAAAAAAAAGAAGGGGGTAACAGAAAGGGGGTGGGGATGGGGGAGGGGACTCACGACCTAAAGTTGTTGAATTCAATATTCAGTCCGGAAGGCTGTAAAGTCCCTAGTCGGAAGATGAGGTGTTGTTCCTCCAGTTTGCGTTGGGCTTCACTGGAACAATGCAGCAAGCCAAGGACAGACATGTGGGCAAGAGAGCAGGGTGGAGTGTTAAAATGGCAAGCGACAGGGAGGTTTGGGTCATTCTTGCGGACAGACCGCAGGTGTTCTGCAAAGCGGTCGCCCAGTTTAGGTTTGGTCTCTCCAATGTAGAGGAGACCACATTGGGAGCAACGAATGCAGTAGACTAAGTTGGGGGAAATGCAAGTGAAATGCTGCTTCACTTGAAAGGAGTGTTTGGGTCCTTGGACGATGAGGAGAGAGGAAGTGAAGGGGCAGGTGTTGCATCTTTTGCGTGGGCAAGGGGTTGTGCCATAGGAGGGGGTTGAGGAGTAGGGGGTGGTGGAGGAGTGGACCAGGGTGTCCCGGAGGGAGCGATCCCTACGGAATGCCGATAAGGGGGGTGAAGGGAAGATGTGTTTGGTAGTGGCATCATGCTGGAGTTGGCGGAAATGGCGGAGGATGATCCTTTGAATGCGGAGGCTGGTGGGGTGATAAGTGAGGACAAGGGGGACCCTATCATGTTTCTGGGAGGGAGGAGAAGGAGTGAGGGCGGATGCGCGGGAGATGGGCCGGACACGGTTGAGGGCCCTGTCAACGACCGTGGGTGGAAAACCTCGGTTAAGGAAGAAGGAGGACATGTCAGAGGAACTGTTTTTGAATGTAGCATCATCGGAACAGATGCGACGGAGGCGAAGGAACTGAGAGAATGGGATGGAGTCCTTACAGGAAGTGGGGTGTGAGGAGCTGTAGTCGAGATAGCTGTGGGTGTCGGTGGGTTTGTAATGGATATTGGTGGACAGTCTATCACCAGAGATTGAGACAGAGAGGTCAAGGAAGGGAAGGGAAGTGTCAGAGATGGACCACGTGAAAATGATGGAGGGGTGGAGATTGGAAGCAAAATTAATAAATTTTTCCAAGTCCTGACGAGAGCATGAAGCAGCACCGAAATAATCATCGATGTACCGGAGAAAGAGTTGTGGAAGGGGGCCGGAGTAGGACTGCAACAAGGAATGTTCCACATACCCCATAAAGAGACAGGCATAGCTGGGGCCCATGCGGGTACCCATAGCCACACCTTTTATTTGGAGGAAGTGAGAGGAGTTGAAGGAGAAATTGTTCAGCGTGAGAACAAGTTCAGCCAGACGGAGGAGAGTAGTGGTGGATGGGGATTGTTCGGGCCTCTGTTCGAGGAAGAAGCTAAGGGCCCTCAGACCATCCTGGTGGGGGATGGAGGTGTAGAGGGATTGGACGTCCATGGTGAAGAGGAAGCGGTAGGGGCCAGGGAACTGGAAATTGTTGATGTGACGTAAGGTGTCAGAGGAATCACGGATGTAGGTGGGAAGGGACTGGACAAGGGGAGAGAGAAGGGAGTCAAGATAACGAGAAATGAGTTCTGTGGGGCAGGAGCAAGCTGAGACGATCGGTCTACCGGGGCAGTTCTGTTTGTGGATTTTGGGTAGGAGATAGAAGCGGGCCGTCCGAGGTTGGGCAACTATCAGGTTGGAAGCTGTGGGAGGGAGATCCCCAGAGGAGATGAGGTCAGTGACAGTCCTGGAAACAATGGCTTGATGTTCAGTGGTGGGGTCATGATCCAGGGAGAGGTAGGAGGAAGTGTCTGCGAGTTGACGCTCAGCCTCCGCGTGGTAGAGGTCAGTGCGCCAGACAACAACAGCACCACCCTTGTCAGCGGGTTTGATGACAATGTCAGGGTTGGACCTGAGAGAATGGAGTGCAGTAAGTTCAGAGAGAGACAGGTTAGAATGGGTGAGAGGAGCAGAGAAATTGAGACGACTAATGTCGCGCCGACAGTTCTCAATGAAAAGATCGAGAGAAGGTAAGAATCCAGAGGGAGGGGTCCAGGTGGAGGGAGAATATTGAAGATGGGTAAAAGGATCCGTTGAACTGGGAGAGGACTCCTGCCCAAAGAAGTGAGCCCGGAGACGAAGACGGCGGAAGAAGAGTTCAGTATCATGCCGAGCCCGAAATTCATTGAGGTGAGGGCGTAAGGGTATGAAACTAAGTCCTTTGCTGAGCACTGAACGTTCAGCATCGGAGAGGGGAAGGTCAGGGGGTATAGTGAATACACGGCTGGGGTTGGGATTGGAAGATGGGGTGGGGACGGAGGGACAGGCAGGGGTGGAGGGTCCTAGATGGGTGTTGGTGTCGATGAGTTGTTGGAGCTTGCGTTCCTTAGCACTTGAGAGAAAGAGAAAAAGTTTCTTGTTGAGGCGTCGGATGAGCCGAAGGATAAAATGAAACTGGGGGCACGCGCAGCTTTGAAAAAGGGTACGGCGGTGCTGCTGGAGGGAGAGGTCGAGTGTGTTCATATGGCGGCGCATGGCACTGAGAGTGGATTTCAGAATGTGACGGGAACAGCAGTCCGAGAAACGTTTTATGTCCCGGAGATACCTGTAATCCTGGGTGGGTTCGAAACATGAGGGGTGGAATTTCAGTTGAAATCCATGTGGGGTAAGTCGGAGACGGAGACAGTCACTGAGAAAGGAGATATGGCTGTGAAAGCGGGTTTTAGTAAACACCTTGTCAAACACTAGGAGAGAAATGGAAAGCAATGAAGGTGAACAAGGCAACAGAGAAATCCGGAAATCTTGTCGCAGAGAGGAACAGAACTTCTTCAAGGAGGTAGGCATTTCTTGAAGAGCAAATATTAGTTGCCACTTGTCAGCCCAAGCCTGGATATTGCCCAAGTCTTGCTGCATTTGGAGATGTATTGCTTCAGTATCTGAGGAGTCGTGAATGATGAACATTGCGCAATCATCAGTGACTTTTCCTGTGTGTCCCTTTGATTTAGGTTTTTCCTAGCAGTCAAATCTCAGATTCCCTGTATGCTGTCAGCATGATATTGTTCAGTTCCAGTACACCTTTCTTTGGATAATAATCTTTTTCCAATTTTTCAGGAATCTGGTACAGCATAAGCGGGATGATGTTACTCTGTGCCCCGGTATCAATCTTGACATTCAGATTTATCATTGTGGGCTTTTCTCTCACCCTCTTCCTAATCTAAATAGTTGTGTGAATTTCTTTTCTCTGGCCACAGTCACATTTCATACAGTAGTATGGTTCTCATGTCTATCGCGTTTTAAATTCACCGTCATCTTCCAGAGAATGGATGTTTTGGTTTCTTTTCCTGTCCACTCACGCCATTGCTCTGGCTCTGTGCCTCATCTGCTGACTTTTCTCTTTGTTCTGCACATCTTTTTCTAATAATTGGCCTTTCCGCAAGCTCTGCAGATTGATCCATATGTGGGACATTTCCTTCTGTCTGAATTCATAAGGTCATCCACAGCTCCTGCACAATTTTCTCTCTGTTTGATGCACATTTTTTGTTGCTGCTGCAGTGCATCAACCATGCTGCCTTTCTCTTAGCTTAACTGAAGGCTAGCCATTTGGGTAGTGTCTTCATCTGCCTGCTCGTAGCTTTGTGTGCTCCAGCAGTGCCTACAGCCTGCGATATTGTGACCTTGCCTTTCCTAAATTAGCATTTTCTGTACTTCAGGGTGTGCAGGGTCCCAAATTGGTTGACCTATCAGCTTTCCATCTGTGTCCTTAAACATACATTTTCTAGCTGCATTTTTTAATCTTGTACAAAGTTATCAATGGACTCATCTAATTCCTGTCTGAGGCCCTGAAATTCATACTGGTAGATCTGATGGTTCGATTTTGGCTGGAGATGAGTGCTGAACTTTTCAAAAATTATGTCTGGGTTTTTGCCGTCCTCTTCTGTAAACTCCCAGCTATTAAATATCTCCTGCCCACAGGATATAGCTCTGACCCTCTCTCATTGCTTGCACCTTTTATAAAACTACTGAATATCAATCTGCACTTTTGTTTAAACTCGACAACCGCTGGACTGCAGCAGTTCAAGAAGGCAGCTCACCACCACCTTCTCAAGGGCAACTAGGGATGGGTAATAAATGCTGGCCCAGCCAGAGAAGCCCATGAATGAATAAAAAAAACATCATCAGCTTCCCAGTTCATTATGGGCTGTAGCTGTGCATTCAATGCTGTGCTGGTCGACATTTTGTTTTTGTTTTCACACAATTCACTCAGATTTTCTTCTGACATTAACCTGGGTCAATTTTCGAAATCAGCACTAAATTAATTTAAAATGTTTTAGGTTTATTCACAGACACACACTGCCACCATGCTATGTGGTCTTGTTGCACATTGGATCCCTGATGTTGGCAATAATCACACTTTAAGCTTGGAAAGATGAGAGCTCTTTATGTTTAATACTTGCTATGCTGCCTTGTACAAGAGAAGGACCAGTTTGAACTGGTTCTGTTACACGTCAGATGACTCTCTAGTGCAGTCATGAAATGTAGCCCCTTGGAACATTTACACATAACAATTAGTTCCTAGCTCTTTACAGATATTTACAGATAATACAGCATTATATAATACCTGATATGTAGCCTAAACTTGCAGCACACAGTAAATGACAAAGTAAATGCACATCCAATTGGCCAAATTATTTAATAGGGTTTCCTACTGACTCAAAAGCCTGATTCTGCTCACAGATGTTTTGCTGCCACAACTCTGCCCTAGGTAAAAATTGTTTGAAAATGGCTAAAATTTGTCACATGTGACTGAAGAATTCAATTATCAGTTAGTGCCAGAACTCAGATTTGTAATCATGTAAGTGTGACATTTGAAATCTTATCCACCTCACCACCCTGCATCAAACCCTTTAAATCAGATAGCATTTTATCTAAGCTCCTCACAAAAGCACAATGTGAGGCTTTCAAGATCCCAGAGCACATCCTTCACACCATTCAGGCAAAAGTATAGTAATTGGTTGTCCTGAGTGTCTGCCTTAAAATTATTTACACACAGCGCTGAAACTCCCCTATCATTTCTTTAATTATTTACGACCTAATTTGATTCATTGCTGCCTCCAAAACAAATCCAAGCTGTCCTGTACTCATCTTATATCACGTCTGTGCTTATGCTAGTTATTTGGAGACAGATTTCACAAGGTTGGGTAACAAAAGGACAATCTGTCCTCCTCCGGATGCAATGAGTTTTAGAGGTTATGTATATATTCCCTCAACCCTCACAATTTAATCATATTTTAATTAATTTAAAAGTGACGTGCTATGCATTCTCAGCATTCTGCCTTCTTGGCAGCTTCGCCAGTTCAAAGTCAACTAATCACACATCTTGCTTTACTTGTAATTTTATACCAGATCATTTTTAAATGCCTTTACTACAGCTGTATCTTTGCAGGAATTACAATATTTTTTGTTCCATTTTTCTGCTGTTGGTAATTTCTGGGAATGTTTCTCTTCATGTGTCTCCATCCTAACCACTAAAAATTTTCGTGAAGAAGAGTCTGAAAAAGAGTCTTCTGAAGAAGAGTCATACAGGCTCGAAACACTAATTCTGTCTTTCTCTCCACAGATGTTGTCAGACCTGCTGAGTTTTTCCAGCATTTTTTGTTTTGTGTACTAAAAATTTTAAATTGCTTAAGCTGAAAATAGGCCTCGTCTTTGAGACAGTCTACAAGTTCCAAAATCAGAATGGATCATAAAATTAAAAGCTACACTTGACTGACTGGGGGCAATTTTTACACCTTCACTGCTCAGGGAAAATCTTGACTTTCTTGAATTAGTGTAAAATAGGTGACAGCAAGTCTGCAGCCCATTTTACTTAATTTCCCAATTTGACTTATTGGAAATAAAAATTGGAAGAGATGTAATACAAGCTGCCAACCCACTATTAACCATCTTACACATTCACACATTCTAATCCCTTGAATGGTAAACTACAGAGCGCATTGCAGCTCATGTTGGAACCTGCCCAATCTTAATTTCCACTGAAAATTTGTAGTATTTGTAGCTTTAAGGAATGTAGTGACTATATCTTTAACACTTATTGGGTGGGAGTTTCCACACCTGCCCGCCGTTGGGATCTTCCGGTCCCGCCGCAAGTCAATGGACTTCTGGTTGGGGCGCCGCCTCGCCTGCAGCAGGTCCCACCCGTGACAGGGTTGGAAAATCCCGGCCATTGTGTTGTATAGTATCACGTGACAATGTGATCAAATCAGTTCTAAGTGGCGGGAACCTTAGAGTTGGAGTTCTTCTTCTAGTTATGGAACTTGATGGAAGCATGTGACTGTAAATAAAGTTCGATGTTTCTAATGAGAAACCTGTCTGGAAAATCAAGTCCATAACAAACTGGAGATGAGGAAAAATTGGGCCCAGTATTGTCCCTCACCCAGCAACTGTGAATATCTTGTTTAAACAGAAGAAAAGGAAAATATACTCACCAGATATTCCACAGTTTGGCAGGATTGACCCCTTCTAACATCCACAGAGGATTGGTGTCAATACATGGAATGCCTCAGTTTCTATTTCCGGGCAAAGGAGAAAACGGGGGAGGAAAAGAGGAGAGCAATTCTCCTAAGCATTTGTGAGAGCGAAGTCTATAATTTAACCCGAAGTTTGATGGCCCCGAACACCCCTCGATTTGAAGACCTTCAGTGAATTGGTAGGCCTCGTTAAGGGACACTTTCACCTCAAACCATCAGTCCCCATGCAGAGGTTCAGGTTTAATTCAAGGGTTAGGGCCCCAGGGGACACCATTGCTACATATGTGGCAAAATTGAAACAACTGACTGTACACTGTGATTTCGGAGCAATCCTAAGCGATATGTTCAGGGATCGTTTGGTCTGCGATGTACAAGATGATGCCATTCAATGATAATTATTAGCTGAAGTAAACCTCAATTTTAAAAAAGCATTTGAAATAGCGATGGAAAGTGCTGGCTATACAAGGTGCATAAAACGGTGCCATTTTCCAGTTGGGGCAGGAATGGACAGCCGGGTGTTGCATGAAAAGCTGGGACTCCGCTGCAAAGTGGGAGACAGTCCCACTACCCAAAGATTTGAAATAAATACAGGAAACAGCTCAGCAGCAAATCTAAAAATGAATTGTTACCGATGTGGAAGCAATCATATTACTGAAACTTGCCGTTTTAAAGAGGTGGAGTGGCATTTTTGCTATAAAAGAGGGCACATACTGAAGCAATGTAAAGCAAGATTGAGACAGACCCCAGGCAGCAAATTAAGTTAATCTAAGTACATAATGTGGAAGAACCAGAAACCACCAACTCTGATATTTACTCCCTATTTAATGTAAAAGTAGGGAAGACACAGCCAATCACTATTATTCCGCAGGTAAATGGAAAACCTTTAATTATGGAAGTGGACACCGGTGCTTCAACACTGCAGTGGGAAAGCATACCTTCAAATATTTAAACAAGGGTATTCAACAATTGAAATTTGAGCAGACTTCAACCAAATTGAAAACTTATACTGGCGAAACTATCCAAGTGAAGGGTATTATCACTGTCCGCAATCATGACCCAGACCTCCCTGTCGCTTGCCATTTCAACACTCCACCCTGCTCTCATGCCTACATGTCCGTCCTTGGCCTGCTGCATTGTTCCAGTGAAGCTCAACGCAAACTGGAGGAACAGCACCTCATCTTCTAACTAGGCACTTTACAGCCTCCTGGACTGAATATTGAGTTCAACAGTTTTAGATCATGAACTCTCTCCTCCATCCCCACTTCCTTTCCGATCCCCCCTTTTTTCCAATAATTTATATAGATTTTTCTTTTTCCACCTGCTTCCATTATTTTTAAATGTATTTCCATCCATTATTTTATCTCTACCTTTTAGCCTATTTCGATCCCTTCCTTCGATCCCCCACCCCACCCCCACTAGGGCTATCTGTACCTTGCTCGTCCTGCTTTCTACTCTTAATGTCACCTATTAGCACATTCCTTAGATAATATCACCACCATCAACACCTCTTTGTCCTTTTGTCTATGACATCTTTTGGTTATCTCCACCTATCACTGGCCCTCTATCCAGCTCTACCTGTCCCACCAACACCCCCCTCCCTTAAACCAGCTTATATTTCACCTGTTTTCTATTTTTCCTTAGTTCTGTTGAAGAGTCATATGGACTCGAAACATTAACTGTGTTCCTCTCCACAGATGCTGTCAGAACTGCTGAATTTTTCCAGGTATTTTTATTTTTGTTTTAGATTTCCAGCATCCGCAGTTTTTTGCTTTTATCTTTTTATTATCACTGTACCTGTTTACTATAAGCACCAAACAGCATAACTCCCAGTGATGGTAGCAGAAGGCGAGGGACCAAGCCTTCTAAGTCGTGATTGGCTGAAAGAAATTAAACTAAATTGGTCTGAAACTTTCCAACTACAAGTAGGAGGACTGCCAGAGCTGCTAAAGAAATATGACAAGGTTTTTCAGACAAACTGGGGAGAATCAAGTACCTACAGGCTAAGATTTATGTTGACTTGGAAGCAACTCCTTGATTCTTTAAAGCAAGGTCGGTGCCATATGCTCTGAGGAAGAAAGTTAACACTGAATTGAACCATTCAGAGAGTCTGGGGGTCATACAGCCAGTTCAATTCACAGAGTGGGCAGCGCCTATAGTCCCTGCCTCAAAACTGGATCAGACCATCTGGATCTATGGGGACTATAAGCTAACAGTAAACAAAGCTGCCAAGTTGGACAAGTACCCTAACCCCAAGATTGAGGATCTCTATGCTAAGTTAGCAGGAGGAACAACTTATACTACACTAGATGTGATTCACGCATATCAGCCTCTGGAACTGGATGATACCTCCAGAGGTTGACCGTAAACACCCACAAAAGATTATATCAATAAACGCATCTGCCCTTCAATGTTTCTTTGGCCTGCGTGATTTTCCTGAGGACGATGGAGAATTTGCCACAAGGACTACCTCAAGTTGTGGTCTGCCTGGACAACATCCTAATAACGGGGGTCATGGAAGCTGAATACTTGGCTAACTTGGAGGAAGCCTCGAAATGATTTTTGGAAGCTGGGGTGTACTTAAGAAAAGATAAGTGTACCTTTCAGACAAGCAAAGTTGTTTATTTGGGCCACTGGGTAGATGCCAATGCGTTACACCTGGTAGAGAAAAAGTTAAAGCTATTAAGGAGGCACCTTCACCTAAAATG
Source organism: Carcharodon carcharias (assembly GCF_017639515.1). Taxonomy (NCBI): domain Eukaryota; kingdom Metazoa; phylum Chordata; class Chondrichthyes; order Lamniformes; family Lamnidae; genus Carcharodon; species Carcharodon carcharias. The sequence goes on along the minus strand of NC_054482.1, from coordinate 97,343,184 downwards.
TCTCTGAACTCAAGTCATTCTTAGGTATGGTTAATTATTATGGTATATTCCTACCCAACTTATCAATGGTCCCAGCCTCTCTGCACTCATTATTAAAGAGAAACTTGCGTTGAGTTTGGAAGTCACCCCATGAAGAAGCCTTCACGAAAGATAAACAACTCCTTCACTCTTCAAACTTGTTAGTACACTACGACCCGACAAAAGAACTGGTACTAACTTGCGACGCATCCCCCTATGGCATGGGAGTGGTACTATCGCACAAGATGGGCGACGGTTCAGAAAGGCCAATAGGCTACGTGTCCAGGACCCTTTCCACTGCTGAAAAGCAGTACTCGCAAATCAAGAAAGAAGAATTATCGATTATTTTCAAAGTTGGAAAATTTCATCAATATGTACATGACTGACACTTTATGATAGTGTCTGACCACAAACTGCTCTTGGGTCTGTTCAGTGAAGAAAAAGCTATCCCTCCCATAGCTTCTGCACGAATTCAAAGATGGGCTCTAATTTTATCCACATATGAATACACAGACCAGGGCAGCATATAGCCATTGCTGATGCCTTATGTCACCTTCCTTTGCAGAGAGCAATGAACATGCCCCAGTCCCCCAAGAGATCATATTAGCAATGAATTTCCTGGGTTCCTTGTCTGTCTGCGCAAGGCAGATAAGAAACTGGACGAATTGCGATCCAGTTCTGTCTAGAGTGAGAGACCAAGTGTTGCAAGAATGGTCCCAGCAACCAGTCCCTGATGAATTGAAGCCATTCTTCACTCAAAGGAATGAATTGAGCAGTCAAGATGGTATCCTATTATGGGGTGCGTGAGTAATTGTTCCTTCACAAGGAAGGGAACCACGCTTAGCAAAGTTGCACAGTGCACACCTGGAAATCTCAAGGATGAAGATGATCAAGTAAAGTTACATTTGGTGGCCGGGCTTGGATATTGAGAAGGTGGTTAAACACTGTACACAATGCCAACTACAGAAGTTACCTGTTGCAGCCCCATTACACCCGTGAGAATGGCCTGGTAGGCCCTGGGTGAGACTGCACATAGATTATGTTGGTCCTTTTCTAGGCACCATGTTTCTTCTAATAATTGATGCACATTCCAAATGGTTAGACATGTATGAGGTTATGTTGCCAATGTCAGGTGTGACAATAGACAAGTTACGATAAAGCTTTCCTATATATGGATGTTCAGAAGTAATCATCTCAGACAATGATACTGCATTTACTAGCATTGAATTTCAAAGGTCTGTGAGCCCAAATGGTATTAAACACATAAAGGCTGCACCATATCATCCGTCATCTAATGGATTTAGCTGAGAGAGCAGGACAGACCTTTAAAGCTGGGATGAAAAAATTATCAAGAGGATCATTGGAGACCAAACTTTCACATTTCCTCTCTCACTATAAAACAACCCCCCCACACTACTACAGGTTCAACACCTTCAGAGTTACTTATGAAGCGACGCCTTCGAACAAGATTAAGCCTGGTACTTCCCAACTTGGAGGGGAAGATCAAGAAAAGTCAAGGGAATCAAAAAGGGACTCATGATTTGCATAGCTGTGAGCTCAAATTTACTGTTGGTGAAGCGGTATATGTACGAAACTTCGGTGGTGGATAAAGTTGGTTACGTGGTTTAGTAGTTTCTGTGACCAGACCCTTGTCATACCACATAGAAATGGAGGGCTGGATCACCCACAAACACGTGGATCATTTGAGAAGAAGGGAGATACCCCAACAAATGATGTTCCACCTGTAACCATTATAGAATCTGTGGTGGAAATTGTCAACCAAGGATAGACCATACCAGATGTCTCTGTCAGAGTAGGTAACACTGAACTGCCTGACCCTAAAGAAGTACCTGGTGTTGCTGTGGTTTCAGATAATGTGGGTCCTGTAAGAAATTCAAAAGTCATGGAGCTATGACGTTCCACCGGATCAGGAACCACCTGAGAGACTGAACTTATAATTCCTTGATATTTGTAATGTCATGAAGGTAGTTGTTCTTGTACATACAAACTGTACCAAAAATTTAAAGGGGTAGGAATGTAGTAATTGTAGCTTTAAGGAATGTAGTGACTGTAGCTTTAAGACTTACTGTGTTGTATAGTATCACATGACAGTGTGAACAAATCAGCTCTAAGTGTGGAGAACCTTAGAGTGGGAGTTCTTCTTCTAGTTGTGGAAGCATGTAACTGCTATTGCAGCCTGTAAATAAAGTTCAATGTTTCTAAAGAGAAATCTGTCTGGAAAATCAAGTCCATAACAAAATTATAATCGGGTGTGTTATAATAGTTGGGCAAAACACTCTGACCATTTACTGGCCAATCAGTGGAAGTGAAAATCACGCACTTCAGTAATCAGTGGCCCAGACAACAAAGTAACAGGCAGAAAATAAAGACTAAGAAGAAAAGAGAAAGGGCCATTGTGAAAAGGCTTAATGGAAGACAGGATAAATTCCCTATTTGCTGTAAAATTGCTTTGAATGGAAACTTGAGGATTAGCTGAACTTCTGCCAATCTCAAATGCCCATCCAGGGTAGATGATTTCCTCTGTTAGTTATTTGCAGTGACATTGTAAACAGCAATAAATAAAATGCATTTATAATTACACTAATTTACCCAATTATGAGAGAGAAGAAAAAACAAAAACAGAATTACCTGGAAAAACTCAGCAGGTCTGGCAGCATTGGCGGAGAAGAAAAGAGTTGACGTTTCGAGTCCTCATGACCCTTCAACAGAACTTGAGTTCGAGTCCAAGAAAGAGTTGAAATATAAGCTGGTTTAAGGTGTGTGTGGGGGGGGGGGGGGGGGGGGGCGGAGAGAGAGAGAGAGAGAAGTGGAGGGGGTTGGTGTGGTTGTAGGGACAAACAAGCAGTGATAGAAGCAGATCATCAAAAGATGTCACAAACAACAGAACAAAAGAACACATAGGTGTTAAAGTTGGTGATATTATCTAAACGAATGCGCTAATTAAGAATGGATGGTAGGGCACTCAAGGTATAGCTCTAGTGGGGGTGGGGAAAGCATAAAAGATTTAAAAATATTTAAAAATAATGGAAATAGGTGGGAAAAGAAAAATCTATATAAATTATTGGAAAAAAACAAAAGGAAGGGGGAAACAGAAAGGGGGTGGGGATGGTTCTTATTTAGTGCCCTACCATCCATTCTTAATTAGCACATTCATTTAGATAATATCACCAACTTTAACACCTATGTGTTCTTTTGTTCTGTTGTTTGTGACATCTTTTGATGATCTGCTTCTATCACTGCTTGTTTGTCCCTACAACCACACCAACCCCCTCCACTTCTCTCTCTCTCTCTCTCTCTCTCTCTCCCCCACCTCCACCACCCCCCACCCACCACCCCCCCCCCCCCACCCCCCACACACACACACACACACACACACACACACCTTAAACCAGCTTATATTTCAACTCTTTCTTGGACTCGAACTCAAGTTCTGCCGAAGGGTCATGAGGACTCAAAACGTCAACTCTTTTCTTCTCCGCCGATGCTGCCAGACCTGCTGAGTTTTTCCAGGTAATTCTGTTTTTGTTTTGGATTTCCAGCATCCGCAGTTTTTTTGTTTTTATATATGAGAGAGAAGACCCTGCTTACACTTAACCCAAGTATTCACTGTCATTAGCATATTTCTGCAAATGTATATTGTAGACAAGGTGAAATTAAGCCTAAAAACTGCAAGCACAATAGAAAAGTATTTGCTCTTAAAAATATTCTATTGCATTTATTTTTAATCCCTTACATATACCTTGAGAACTAGTATACATTGTTAATTCATAATTTATTATAACATAAATCATGCATTGCTGCATCACATAGAGAAAACATTTTCATTTGTGAAAAATCTATAGTTATAAATAATGTATACGTATTTGTGAAATTTTGCAATCTATACCATATACTACATTAATAGATGAAATCAAGGCCCTCAGGATAGAAGACGGTCACAAAATACAAATGAGGGCAAACATTACTAATCAACTATAAGCCACATTCTGCTACTAAACTTGAGCTCAGAAAAAATAATTTGGTAAGCTGAAAATTCAAATAATTATTAATGCAAAACTTACACTGCAAACAATACTGCTTGTAAACTGTTGTTGGGTGTGATCCATCATTCCACCTAATGATGGTGAAGAAAAAGTAAGATATACAATGCCTTATCACATATCTGTATATATTCCAAATTGCAACACAAACAGTAAAGTGCAGCCACAGAGATAAAAACAAAAAACTGGGGATACCGGAAATCCAAAACAAAAACAGAATTACCTGGAAAAACTCAGCAGGTCTGGCAGCAACCACTGTTGATCTGTGGATAAACATGGTAGCCATTCTACAAGGTTTTTCAAAAAAATAATGAAATAAACAACCAGTTAACTTATCCTTGATGGCATTGGTTCAGGGGTGACTGTTGGCTGACAGTCTTTTACATCCACCTAAACAGAGAGGTGAGACCTTGGTTTAAAATACAGTCCAAAGGATGAACATGGACTTCCCTCCCTCTTGACTGACTATGTTGCATTTCCATTATTTCAGTATGTTTTATTTCAAATTTCCAACATTCAAGGAAATTCTTGGTTTTCAAGATTTTGCCTCTTCACTCTCAGATTCATTGTGGTTGGTTATGACACCTAAACAGAAGGGAACTAATCTAGTGTGGTCTGCACAGCCATGAAAGCTTCCTGGATTAAATTAAGGTGATTTCCCCTCCCCACCATTATGCTTCTTTCTGTCCCCAATAAGTAGCGGCCATAATTGGAGAACCAGTAACCAAGACCTGAGAATGTGTATCGAAAACTTTATAGGTGTGAGGCATTGTGTGAAGAATAAATTGCTGCAGGATGGCATGCATCATATTTTACTTACTGGATTATATTCCTAAATTAATACTTGGTCTCTATAATGGTATCCTGTATTTCATGCAAACTGGAGGAAGTGTTATTTTGAGCACAAATGTAACATAAGTTGTTTGGACTTCTATTACAACAATATGATTTTATTACTCGTGTGACACTTTTACAACAAATTTACTTGTTTTTCTGGATATACAACTGTGCACCCTAGTGATTGTATTTCAGTAAAAATTATTATTTTTAATTAGTTAAGCAAGGAGATGTGTGAAGAATTTTTTAACAAGCCAGTGCATGAGACAACATGATTACTTAATTGTATAAACATGCAACAAAAAAAGTCATTATATTTTTTAAACAAGTTACAAAGCAATCCTTTAGACTTTTCTAACAACACGGTAAAAAGAGTATATGTTTGAGATATGTTTGACGGTGAACTAATACTCAAAAGGGGGAATTTTCTCCCCGTCGGGTGGGGCTGAGCGGGAGCAGGCTCGCAGCCGATCGCCATTTTACATGGGTGGGCCAATTAAAGCCTGCCCAACGTGACGCACATCCAGAAGTGCTGAGCGCTCCCTGTGCGGGCGCGGGGAGTAGGCTGAATCAGGGCCTGCGCTCTTTCACGCATGCGTGCAAAAGAGTGCAGAAATCTCCCTGAGGCATGGAGCTGCCTCGGGGAGTTTAATTTCGTTATGCAAAATTTAAACAAAGAAAAGAAATGTTTAGACATGTCCCCTTATGCGACAGTGTCACATGAGCTGGACATGTCAATGAATTTTAATTTAAAAATTTATTTAATTTATAAATCCCTCACAAAACCTCATCCTGCCTGTGGATGAAGTTTCATGATAAATGAGAAGGCCACCTGGGCTCTTCACCTGCCCACCAACCTTAAGGTTGGACGGGCTCAGTTAATTCTCTTAATTAGTTTTTAAAAGGTCTTAATAGGCCTTTGACAGTTCGGCGGGTGTGCAGCTGACTTCAGTGCCCGCCCGACGAACTGAAAATCAGAATGACGCGCAGTGACGTCGGGACGCCGCCTGATGTCATCGCGCGTCAATTTACGCATCGGTAAGCAGGGCCCGCATCCACACGCCAACCCGAAGATTCTGGCCAAAGAAACCACAGCTATCAAAAAAGAAACTAAAATGTAAAACTCACACAAGAACACAAGCAATAGGAGCAGAAGTTAACCAAATGGTGCATCGATCATGGCTGATAATGCACTTCAACTCCATTTTCATGTCTGCTCTCCATCTCCCTTAACTCCCTGAGGCCAAAGATCTGTCTATTCCAGCCTTAAACTTATTCAAAGATAGAGCACCCACAACCCGCTGGGGTAGAGAATTCCTAAGATTTACAGCCTTTTGAGGCCTCATCTTAGCCCTAAATAATTGGCCAATAATCCTGAGACTGTGCCCCATGTTTTAGACTCCCCGACTAGCGGAAACAATCTCTCAATATCTACCCTATAAAGCCCCTTCAGAATATTGTAGGTTTCAATGAGATCACCTCTCGTTTTTTTAAACTCCAGAGAATTTAAGCCTGATTTACTCAGCCTCTCATCATAGGCCAATCCCCTCATCCCAAGGACCAATTTGGTGAACGTTTGCTGTACTGCCTCCAATGCAAGTACATTGTTTCTTAATTGTGGAGACCAAAACTTCACACATTATGCCAGATGTTTTGGAATTCACTACCACAGAAAGTAGTTGAGGCCAAAACATTGAATGTTTTCAAGAAGGAGTTGGATATCGCTCTTGGGGTGAATGGGATCAAAGGATATGGGGAGATAATGGGAGCAGGCTATTGAGTAGCATGATCAGCCATGATAATGAATGGCGGAGAAGGGCCGAAAGGCCTACTCCTGCTCCTATTTTCCATGTATGTTTCTATTTATATGTATGTGGTTTCACCAAAACCCTGTACAATTGTAGCAAGACATCTTTGTTCTTATACTCCAATCCCCTTTCAATAAAATAAAAACAAAAATTGCTGGAAAAACTCAGCATGTCTGGCAGCATCTTTGTAGACAGAAACAGGGTTAATGTTTTGTGTCAAATATGACACTTCTTCAGAACACCTCTTGCAATAAAGACCAACATTCCATTTGCATTCCCAACTGTTGCTGCACCTGCATGCTAACTTTATGTGAGCACAAGCACACCCAAGTCTCTTCGAACATCAAAACTTAGAAGTTTCACACCTTTATAAAAATAATTCTTCTTTTCTATTCTTATGACAAAAGTGATTAACTTCACACTTCCCTAGATTATACTCCATCTGCATCTTGTTGCCCACTCATTCAACTTGTCTCTTTCCAGCCTCAGTGTCCTCCCCACAACTTACCTTCCCAACTAGCTTGGTATCCTCAGCAAACTTTGATACAATACTCTCTCTCTCTTCATCTAAGTTATCAGTATAGATTGTAAACAGCTAAAGCCCCAGCACTGATCCTTGCGGCACTCCACCATTCACTGCCTGCCAACTTGAAAAAGCCCCATTAATTCTAACTCTCTGCTTTCTATCCATTAACCAATCCACTATTTATGCTAAAATATTATCCCCGCCTCCATGAGCCCTTATCTTGCCTATTACCCTTTTGTGTGGCACCTTATCAAATCCCTTTGGCAAATCAGGTATAATACGGGTTCCTTTTTATCTACTGTACCAGTTACATCTTCAAAAACCTCAAATAAATTTATCAAACAGAATTTCCCTTTCATAAAACTATTTTGACTTGTTCTAATCATACTATGCTTTTCTAAGTGGATTGTTAAGACTTCCTTAATAATAGATTCCAGCATTTTCCCAACAACTGATCTTCGGCTAACTGGCCTGTAGTTCACTGTTTTCACTCTCTCCTTTCTTAAAAAGTGGAGCAACATTTGCCAACTTCCAATCTAATGGTACCATTCCCAAATCTAAGGAACTTTGGAAAATCAGAGCCAGCACATCCACTATCTCTGCAGCTATCTCTTTTAGAACCCCAGAATGTAGGCCATCCGGTCTCAGGGATTTTTCAGATTTTAGTCCCTTATGTTTTTTCAATATTTTTTTTCTCTGCTGATATTGATTCCCTTAATTTCCTCACTCTTTTTAGCCCCTAGGTTACTGTCTATTGCTGGTATTTCTACTATGAAGACAGACACAAAATATTTGTTCAGCGCTTCTGCCATTTCTTTATTCCCACTGATAATTTATCCTGTCGCTGCTTCTAAGCAACCAATGGTTACTTTAGCTACTCTCTTCCCTTTTAAATATTTATAAAGCTCTTACAAATTGTTTTTATATTCAAGGCTAGCTTTCTCTCATTCTATTTTTTCTCTTTTTATAAACTTTTTGGTGGCCCTCTGCTGGTTTCTAAAACACTCCCAATCCTCAGTTTTCCTACTGTTTTTTGAAACACTGTTAGCCTTTTCTTTTAAACTAAGATTATCCCTAACTTCCTGAGTGAGTCATGGGTGGGTCTTTCTTCCTGAGTTTTTGTCTTACAGTGGAATGTATTTTTGTTGAATATTTTGAATTGTTTCTGTAAATGTTTCCCACTGTTCCTTTATCTCCATGCCGTTTAGTCCAGTTACCCAATTAACCTTAGACAGTTCTCCCCTCATACCTATGTAATTGGTTTTGTTTAAATTTAAGATTCTTGTTTGCAATTGGAGCATGTCACTTTCAAATTTAACATAGAATTCAGTGGTATTTTGATCACTATTTCCAGTGTATCTTTTACTACGGCATTTCTAATTAACTCTGCTTCATTGCACAATATAAGATCAAAGATAGCTTAATCCCTAATCGGGTCCGCAATGAATTGCTCCAAGAAACTGTCACAAAACCACTATTCAAACTCATCATCTAGACCACTCTTGCCAATTTGATTGTCCCAGTTTATGTGAAGATTAAAGCTCCCCACATTTATTACATTTTCTTTGTTACAAGTATTAGGAAATAGAGACAGTTTAAGTAAGTTATATGCGTATTTGTATGTGTTAAGAATAAGGTACATCTTTAAATTAAGTTCAATTTGTATTTTTTCCTATTTATGGGTTAAAAAGAGAGACCTGGGATCTAGTTTCATTTTTGAGTGGAGACAGCAACTCTGTTTGTATACCTGCATTTCTCATGAGTTTTATGAGCTTTAACAAGGACAACTGTGTTATCAGGGTGGGGGTGGTGGAGCGGGGAGAAGGTTAGGAAAGTTAAAACAAGACGAGAAAAAACTGCTCTGTTGCCTAACAACCGGAGGCCCCAAAGGGATAGAATGGTAGTTTGAGTTCAGTTGAAAGCAATTTGAATTCAGTTGGAAGTAATTGCAGCATAGGAGGGACAGATAGAAAGTCCCAAACCAAAACTGGTGTTGAAATCAGGATTCCAGAGAGGCTGAACAGCAGAGAGACAGATAGTAGACCCAAACTAAAGTTGAAGCCTGCCACAAGGACAAGCTGGACACAGGTGAAGGACTGCAGAAGCAGGTTCCAGAAATTAAAGAAGAAAGCCCCTAAATCCAGGGGAGTGGAAAAGGAAAGGTCCCAAGAGGACAGTCTAGTCAAAGGATAAGGACAGGAATCTGGAAAAGGTCCTGTTCTGTGGAAGTGAAAGTATAGAGCAGAGAGAAGATCCAAAGAGACAGCTGAAGGTCTGTAACTCTATACTACGAGCATGTGAAGCAGTGGTGTTCTGTTGTCATGGCTGAGTCAGTGAGAGAGTGTACATGGAAGAAAGCTTGAATGCACAGGGTGATCCAGGGGAGAGGAACATCAGAAGGAGAGTTCGAAACAGTGGAGGTGAACCCTTGCAGAAGGCGTTTGAGAGAAGGCATTGGTTCAGCAGAAGATTCCAAGGCGAGTTCTTGGAAAGTGGAGATTGGAAACCCTCGTGTGAAAGTCGGAGTTCAGTGAGACCAGTTGGTTTGTGGTGTAAAAAGTGTCTGGGGTGAGTGGAGAAGAGATCCATAGCATCTGTTTGGAGTGGCATCTGTCACTTGGTTTCAGAATGCGCTGTGCCTGACCACAGGTCGACTACTTGTTTACATGGGCTTGGGTTATCCTTACGAAGCTGTATATATTTGTAAAAGTATAGATTTTGGCGAAGGAGTATTGTAACATAATTCATCTTTTCTGGTTAAATAAATGTTTTATTCTTTTGTTAAAAGTTCACCAGCTCACCCCTGTGACTCTGTTCAGTAGCCACTCCCCACATCTAAACAAAAAATAAAAGTTAGCATCTATCAAGCCAGGTTCCACACCAAGATCTGGCTTGTCCAGTACTAACATCAGCTGGGATCATAACACAAGCTCCAATAACTTCTTGTTTAAGGCTCTGTCCAACGGTATAACTACTGTTAAGGAACCTATAAACTACCCCCACTACTGTTTTCTGACTCTTGCTATTCCTAATTTCCACCCACACTGATGCAACTTCATGAGGCCAGATTCTTTTTAACATATATCTTTCTGCTATCCTTTACTGTCAAGGATATCCCTGCTTCTTTGCATTCTGTCTGTCTTTCCGAAATATTGTGTACCCTGGGATACTTATTTCCCATCTTGATCACCTTGTAACCAAGGGCAGAATTTTCCATTCCGGGACTAAGTCCCGTGATAGGGGTAGGACTGGGGAGTCTTCCCACTGTGGAGGCCAGTGGGAATTTGTGTGATGCTGGCCTAATTAATTATGCAGTCAGAAGTTTCTCAATGTTTTGCGTGGCAGGGTGGGCTGGATGCCACATATCCACTGTTATTTTTAAAAGGCAGCTGGACATCAACTTACCCACAGTTCAAGGAGGCGATGACCCACCGATCACAGGGAGCTCAGGCCAAAGATTCTGTGACATCTCCCTTGAAGTCTTGCTCAATGCAGCAGAGGCCAGGAGGGGCGTCCTTTACCCAGACGATGGAGGAGGCCAAGCCTGCATGGGAGGAAGTCTCCAGGGTGGTCAGTGCCCAGGGCCTCCACCTGAGGACTGTCCTGCAGTGCAGGAAACAGATGAATGACCTCATCCGCTTCGCCAGGTTAAGAAAACCCTCAAATGTTCACTCACCTCACTGAATGGTAGGGGGGACATGGGCCTCAGTGGCAATGTGTTAAGGTGATGCCTCATGGCCCATTGCAGTCCATCTAGTCTGCAGCTGGAGAGGCCACTGTGGGCCCTTTCAACATAGAGAGCTCGTGTGCTATCTGCAGGAGAGGGGAGGGAAAAGGGTCAGGCTTCGAAGCAGCAGCAGGCAATGCTAATGTTATGCCTTTGTGAGCCTTATCCTTATATCTGCATGTTTTCACTGTTCTTAAGGATGCTGCCCCAGAACTCTCGCTGACAACCAGCAGTGAATCAATCACACTGCACAAAATCCAGTTGGTTATTTATAAGACCGATAGTTTGATAAAGATACCTGAAATTCAATAGCTCTCAACCCCATCTTATTTCTTTGCGCCGGAAAAGTTACAGCACAATAGGAGAGGGAGAAGATGGCAGTGGGCCAGGCAGACATCAAGAACCCCACGGACTTCGAGGAGCAGGCAGCCCAGCTGGCAGAGGAGGAACCTGACTGAGCTTATGGAGATGGACAGGTCAGCGGCGGTCTCCATCCAGTAAGCATCCATGCACATCACTTAGAAACCTAAAGGTCATGTATTCCTCTTTTTGGAGACAGCTCAGATAGTCACTTGCTCTCAACTCTCTCACAGGTGCCAGCAGGAAGACTGCAAGGCAAGAGGACAAAGTCCTGTCCAGCAGCCTCTAGCTCACAGAGGACCGAGGACCATGGGGAGGCAGAAGAAAGTGCACCTGTGGAGGCATCACAGCAGTCACCGTGGATACTAGATGTAGTTCAGGCAGGCACATTCTTGTGGTCACCACATAGATGTGTGTTCGCAGCAGGAGGAGGCAGGATCAGCTAAGCTCACCAGCACTCGGGAGTGTGTGGAAGCGCTGGGAAAGAGACACATGCGATGTGTTACGACCAGGGGAGGAGGAATGAGCTGGCTCCCCTCTTTATTCCAACCCCTTGGTTGGGCACTCGCACATGTGCACACACGCGCACACACACACAGGTTCTAGAATTTCCCACAAGAGAAAACATCCTATCCACAACCACCCTGTCAAGACCCTTCAGGATCTTGCGGGTTTCGATCAAGTCGCCTCTTACGTTTCTAAACTCCAATGGATACAAGCCTATCCTGTCCAACCTTTCAATAAGACAACCCTCCCATTCCTGGTATTATTCCAGTAAACCTTCTTTGAACTGCTTCTAACACATTTACATCTTTCCTTAAATAAGACCAGTACTGTACACAATAGTCCAGATGTGTTCTCACCAATGCCCTGTACAACTGAAGCATAATCTCCCTACTTTTGTAATCAATTCCCTCACAATAAATGATGATATTCTATTAGCTCTCCTAAGTACTTGCTGTACCTGCCTTTTGTGATTCATGCACTAGGAAACCCAGATCCCTCTGAATCTCAGAGCTCTGCAATCTCTCACCATTTTGATAATCTTTTTATTCTTCCTGACAAAACAAATAATTTCACATTTGCTCACATTATACTCCATTTGCCAGATCTTTGCCCAATCACTTCACCTATCTATGTCACTTTTTAGCCTTCTTATATCCTCTTCACAATTTATTTGTATCATCAGCAAATTTAACAACCATACCTTCGGTCCCTTGTAAAAGGTTGAGGCCCCAGCACTGATCCTTGTGGCACACCACTCGTCACATCTACTAATCAGAAAAAGACCCATTTATGCCAACTCTCTGCTTCCTGTTAGCTAGCCAAACTTCTATCTATGCCAATATGTTAAAAACACAGCTCTCTCCTAAAGGTTCAATATGCCCATAGTTAGTTGGTGAAGCTGTAGTCCATTTTTGTGACAGAAGTCCAAGTCAGCTGATCAGCCCTGCACCAAATGCTGGGGATGCTGCAAGAGGTGGGAGAACATCAGGCAAAGGTGGTGGAGGCTCTCAGCAGAGTGGCACGTGAGACGGAGGGGTCCGTCCACCTGCTTTCTGATGAAGTGATGCCGACCTGTGCACATCTTGAGGTCTCCATGGGGAGGGTGGCAGATACCATGGAGAACCTGATCCAGCAGAATGTCCAGTTTCTGCTGGAGATGTGCGCAGAGCTGCTCTCCATTGCTGTAGCCATGGGTGAGCTTTTGCAGTGGCTATGCGAGAAGGGGACAGGGCATATCCACCTCCCTCCAGGTGCCCCTTTCCCCTCAAGGAGTCAGACAGGGGCCCTTGGGCACCCAAAAGGAGGGGGAGTGGCTATTGCACATCCCAGAGCCGCCACTCAGGACTCTCTGAGGATCTCCGGCCCTTTGGAATCCCCAGTGCCAGTGAACCCTTCAGCTTCATCCTCTGTGACAGCAAAGGGAGCAACTGCCCCACAATAGGACAGCCAAAGTAAGCCAAGGTCCTCCAGGGAAAAAACTTTCCCCACATCGGTTGAGGGAAGTGCGGGAGCGGGCGCACCTCCAATTGGCACGCCCAATTGGGGGCATGCCGCTATTTTACATGGGCAGGCCAATTAAGGCCTGCCCAGTGTGACGTCCGCCAGGAAGCATTATGCGCTCCCTGTGCGGGCGGGGGGGGGGGGGGCGGAATTCCCTCAGCCGTGAGTGCGCTCTTTCACACATGCGCGCGAAAGAGCGCACAGATCTCCCTGAGGTTAACTGCAGCCTCAGGAAGATCAGCTCCGATTTAAAACTTTTATGAAACATATTTAAAAATTTTCCCTGCCATGTCCCCTCAAGTGAGTTGGGACATGTCCATAAGTTTTATTGAAACCTTTCTTAAAGATTTCGCACATGGATGAGGTTTCATGCTTTTTCCGAAGCCCACCAGGGTTCCTGGCCTGCCCGCCAACCTTAAGGTTGGATGGGCAGGTCCATTAACTACCTTAATTATTTTTTCAATGGCCTCAATAGGCCGTTGACAGATCGGCGGGCGTGCAGCTGACTCGATTGCGACCCACCGACCTGAAAATGGAAATGACGCGGGGTGACGTCAGGTGGAACTCCCGACATCACCCAGCATCATTTTATGTGTCAGGGAGCGGGCCCCACCCCCGCTCGCCAACCAGAAGATCCTGCCCCGGGTCTCAGGTCTCCAGAGGACAGCTGCCAAGCTTCACTCTCCTCGAGCTGTCCCAGGCCTTCTTGCAGGTAAGTCTGACCTGTACACACCATGTTGTTCGGGGATGGCGTGATACCCCACCGGCGGCGTGGATAATTGGACGGGGGGTGGGGGGTGGGGGGGGACAATTCCATTGGGGCCTTCATCTAACAGTATCTCACCAGCCTCTGGCAGGAATGTCTACCCACCATGACGAGTGGGAGTGTAAGTTCCCGCCGTCATTTTACCCTGGCAGGAAGCCAATTTTTGAGCTCCTACTGGATTGTCCTCCCTGCTCACTGTTAAACCCAATGCCAGGGGGGGACTGGAAAATTCCACCCCATGTCTCTGTAATGGCGATTAGATCTAAATTATTTAAGAACAAAGAACAAAGAACAAAGAAAAGTACTGCACAGGAACAGGCCCTTCGGCCCTCCAAGCCTGCGCCGAGCATATTGCCCGTCAAACTAAAACATTTTGCACTTTTGGGGTCCGTATCCCTCTATTCCCATCCTGTTCATGTGTTTGTCAAGCTGCCTCTTAAACACCAATACCGTACCTGCTTCCACCACCTCTTCTGGCAGCAAATTCCAGACACTCACTACCCTCTGCGTAAAAAACTTGCCCCACACATCCCCTCTAAAGTTTTCTCCTCTCATCTATGTCCCCTAGTAATTGACTCTTCCATCCTGGGAAAAAGCTTCTGACTATCTACTCTGTCCATGCCACTCATAATTTTGTAAACTTCTATCAAGCCGCCCCTCAATCTCCATCGCTCTAGTGAGAACAATCTGAGTTTCTCCAACCTCTCCTCATAGCTAATAACCTCCAGACCAGGCAGAATCCTGGTAAACCTCCTCTGCACCCTCTCCAATGCCTCCATATCCTTCTGGTAATGTGGCGACCAGAATTTCACACAATATTCCAAGTGTGGCCTAAACAAGGTTCTATACAGCTGCAGCATGACTTCCCAGCTTTTATACTCAATACCTCTGCCGATGAAGGCAAGCATGCCATATGCCTTCCTAACTACCTTATCCACCTGCATTGCCACTTTCAGTGACCTGTGGGCCTGTACACCTCTATTTGTGTCACTAGTTCATCTATCTTACAATTCTATAGACATTGCTAAAAGGTGACGAGAATATTGTAACTAGTTAATCCTTATTATGTAGTTTATAGTGTGTGCTGAAAACACTGCTTCTCTGATATCAGAAGCTTGCATAATCTGAATTGTCTTAATCAATGACACTTTAATTGTGAGTTAATGTTGATGAGTTTGCAGTAAATAGAACAGCTGCATGAACTGTAGGAATGTTGCCAGTTGATGACTATACAAAAGGTTGTTTTGTACTAAGAATATCAAGCTGTCAGAAACGTATTCAATCTGATTGAAATGAAAATTTTATCAGTGTTCCTAATTATTTAAATTGCTATTTTCAGGAGTGCAGGGGAAATTAGAAAA
Organism: Carcharodon carcharias; assembly: GCF_017639515.1. NCBI lineage: Eukaryota > Metazoa > Chordata > Chondrichthyes > Lamniformes > Lamnidae > Carcharodon > Carcharodon carcharias. Next base: position 97,327,713 of record NC_054482.1, on the reverse strand, counting down.
TTGATCTACGGCTTGTCGAATACTGGACTTTAAGACATTTTTATGCAACGGAAGATCTGTTCAGCAGAGAAAACTTATATAAGACATTTTGCATTCATGCTCACCATAATCTTGGCATGGATAAAGTACATGACATTTATTTGAGTAAAATATTTTGTTTATAGAACATCACATTGCTGTTGCCAAAAACTGATACACAAGCCTTAACACAGTACAGTGTTCCATGTTCTCAGGCCTCGGTTAAGATTTAACCATCTGGCCTCACTGGGGGAAAAAACTAATTGGCAAATAAAATCAATAAACTGGCTGTAATGAAAGCTCGAGATACAGGAATCATAGTCATAATGGTACAGAAGGTGGTCATTTGGCCCATCGAGTCCACACCTGGCCTGTGCAGAGCAATCCAGTAAGTTCTATTCTCCCGCTGTATATTGTAGCCCTGCAAATTTATTTCCTTCAAGTGCCCATCCAATTTCCTTTTGAAATCATTGGTCATCTCCGCTTCCGCCATTCTCATAGGCAGTATGTTCCAGGTCATTAGCAATCACTAAGTTTTTCTCATACTCCCCCTGCATCTCTTGTTCAAAACATTGAATCTGTGCCCCTGAGTCCTTATACCATCAGCTAATGGGAACAGCTTTTCTTCGTCTACCTTATCTAAACCTGCCATAATCTTGTATATGTCAAATCTCCTCTTAATCTACTTTACTCCAAGGAGAAGAACCCCAGCTTCTCCAACCCTGGAACGTTCTGGTAAATCTCCTCTGCACACTCTCAAGGATGCTCACATCCTTTCCTAAAGTGTGGTGACCAATCTGAGCATCATATAAACTCAACATAACTTCCCTACTTTTGTACTCAATACCTCTATGTATGGAGCCCAAGATCCCACTTACTTTGTTAACTATTCTCTTAATATGTCCTACCACCCTCAAAGATCTCTGTACATGCACTCACAGGTCCTTCTGTCCCCACACACTCTATAGAACTGTCCCATTAAGTCTATATTGCCTCTCTCTATCCCTTCTATCAAAATGCATCACCACTTGCTTCTCTGTATTAAATTCTATTTGCCACTTGTCTGCCCATTCTGCTAGCCTATCTTTGTCCTGTTGCAGTCAATTGGTATAACCTTCATTGTTTGCCACACCTCCAAACTTGATATCATCAGCAAATTTTGAAATCACTATAGTAAGTAAGGTTCCAAAGTTAAGCTTATCTGATGTACAGGGAAACTGCAGTTGACCAATGAGATCATAGAAAGAAAATTGAATATGTTTTGAGGTTATCAGTTGGGACTGATGACATACCTAAAAATATATATGCGTAAAGGTTTTACATATACTATGCATCCATATGACAATTTCAAGGGCATTGTTGCAGTTTGAGCTTTTTCCCAACACCTTTCTCATGTTCGCAGTTACACTACAGCTTCTATATTGTTATGACACAGCAGTTGGTAAAAGCTGTTATTTAAAATCCCAGAGGGAAACTTTAAACAACCGTAATAACCTATATTTTCAATTGCTATGTTTGAAATGCAGCTCTAAATTCAGGAATAAGACCATCAGTTATTGAGAGGTTTTTATATAAAACCACATGAGACATTTATTAACTTAAAATAAATTAAACATATACACATGGCTACAAATTACTACCAACATAACTTTTTTAACAAATTCCCAAATTAATCTCCACTAAGGCAACAATAACCAATAGACTTAACCAGACACCAGGCAAAGCATTTTCCCCTTATGAATTCAAAATGAGGTTCCTTTCAATTTGGCTCCTTTGCAGACAGTTGTAGGCTTACAGCTGCTTAGATGTTACATGCTTCTGTTCTGCACACACAAACTCCCCTCAGTTTACACCTAGCACTTCTCTTTGAATGTAAATTTTCATTGTATCACCAGGCCCTTTGAACTCCATCTCTTCTAACAATAAACCCCTTTCATAGTACCAATTTTATTAGTTATATAAGCATATGGCATGATGTTCTCCTAGCTAGGTGCAAGCTTTCAATCCTACTCTTGAATGCTTTATTCAAAAAAACGCAAATGCACCTCTACCTCTGTTTACATCTCAAAACTACTACACATCAAAGCACCCAGACTAGCTGGTTTTAATCCAATTAACACACAGACACACCCGCAGACTAAACCTGTATTAAAAAATAATTTCCAAAAACATTATATACCCGAATAGTTTCATGACAATATATAAACCATGTTTCTTATAACCCAAAAGATGCATCCTTATACTCCGCACATAGGTTAGTAAATGCCAGATCTGACAATAATGACGAATCGCAGCAAGTTGCTTAACGGAGAAATTACATGGGATGTCCACTACATTCGTCCATTACCTCAAAAGGTGGGAGAAAATCTAGGTTACAGAATACAGACTAAAATTGCTTGTTTGGATTTATTTATACATAAAATAATGTACAAGATCAAGCTATTGGTATAAGCAATTTAATGGTCTGAAGTGCAAAGACAGTGGAATTCTCCCATGCCCCAATCGGTGGGATCAATGCCATGCAGGGGGAGTAGAATTTGGCGGGAGGCCCAAAAATCAGTTTCGCGCTGGCATGAAGTGACGGCAGGATCTTCTGATACTGCCCGCCATGGCAGATCATGATTTCTGCTAGAGGCCGGCAAGAAACTGATTTGCATCCCACTAATGCGATGCAGATGAAGATCCAACCGGATCTCCCGATTCTCCGCAACGACAGTGGAAAAGCACAGTGGTCCAGAACATGTCTGGACCAACGTGGTATGCAAAAGTCTGGACTTACCTTAAGGGTCTTGGTCAGGTCACGTACATTCGACGAGAAGATGGAAGCGTCTAGCTACCAGACATTGGTGCGCCATGTGCAGCACATGTGGAGCTTAATCCTCGTGAGTCTTCCTCAAAGCAGAATGTGGGAGTTCTCCACATAGCAACTTCACTCAAACTTCAGACCTTCTTCAAGGGACATTGCCATGGGATCGGACCTTCTTCCAGGAATTTCACCATGGGATCAGATCCTTGAAGTGGAAGGCAGCAGGAGGTACTGTTGGGAGGGGGTTAAAAAAGGTTAGAAGAGTATTGAAGAGATGGGGGATGGTGGAGGCCTAGGGGGGGACTTTGGCAGTTGGAGCTGCTGGAAAGCGTATTTCAGGGGTGCAGCAAGGCAGCAGGTGGAATGAAGGGGGAAATTGGGAGAGACCATGTTGGTTGCCCATCTGGAGGGGCAAGGTTGTCTGCCCAGCTGTGATTGGTGGGAGGAGGTGGAGATGGGGGGAGGGTGTTGGGGCCTTCACTAAGCCTTAACAAGATAGTAGACATTATTGCAGTGAAAGTAATGAACTTTACAGAGATTATAACTGTGACAATCATGTATTCACCCATGCAACCAGTTGTGATGAAAATTTGTTTATTTGCCTTGGCCTCCTACCTCTTCTAGATGCTCCTCTGACATCCAGAGCAGGGATGGAGTCAGCCTGCTAACTAGTGGCCTGTTGGTTTGGATGACAAGGAGGAGTGGAGGCAGCCTGCGGATGAATGGCCTGTTGCCTTGGTGAGGGTGCAATGGTGTCGCATGAAGGGGCAGCAAGGGTCATCGGTGGGGACACATAGATGTACACAGACTCAGGGGTTGGCAGGAGGAGTGATATCCTCTGGAGAGCCAAGGCCCGGCTTCCTTTCGCTGTTCTCCTGTGGGCCAGCTGCTCCCTCTGCGGTGACAGAGGAGGAGGTTGAAGAAGTCACAGACAAAGGAGATTCAGAAGGTCCAGACAACCTCTGAGATTCCTGAAGGTAGGTTGAGGTGCTTTATCCCCCTCTCGCATGCCAAAAGCTCCCCCATGGCTATCACGTTGGAGTGCAGGTCTTCGCGCATCTCGGGCAGAATCTGCTGGACTAGGATCTTCATGGAGTCCGCCAACCTCCCCATGGAGAACTCAAAGGGCACAAAGAGCAGCACCATTTCATCAGCCAGCAGGCAGATGGACTCCTTCAACTTCCTTCAACTCTATTGAGGGTGTCCAACACCTCTGCCCGATGGTGCCCCACTTTTGCTGACTCTCCACCATTAGTTGCAAGGTCAATTCCAGAGGCCTGTCATTGGACTCGGATGCCTCTTCCCCAGCAGTCCTCCAAGTGCCTGTGAGCTCAACTGACCCTGCCTCCTCCTGCTGCAGACACGTGTCCATGTGTTGGCCACCAGAGTGTAAGACCCTTCCTGAGCAAGAACTAATACCCACCAAGGTGTGTGTCTCCAGGCTGGTGGAGGGCGCAGTTGCCTGCTGTGATGCCCCTACAGGTGAACATCTTTCCTCTTGTCCTCTCTCCTGGCTCTTCTCCAGGCTAGTGTTTTTGCTGAGGCCTAACAGGGAGTCCTCAGTCTCGGGCCTTGGCCACTGCCTTGGTGGCACCTGTAAGTGAGACAGGAGAGGGCAAGTGACAGCATGAGCTGCCTGCAACATGGAGGCATCCTTGGCCCTCATGTTTCTATACCATGGATGGATCCTTACTGTGTGGAGGCCCAAGTTCAAGCTCTCTATCACCTATTGCCCAGTCCCATTCCACATCTGCCAGCTGGGCTGCCCTCTCTTCAAGCTCTGCAAGAGCCCTCAGATGTGGGTGACCCACTCTCGTCTTCTCCCATTCTCCTTCTCAACTTCTCCTTCTGTAAAAGCTGCTAGAGGTATGTAAAAAGGAAACATTTGGTTAAGACAAATGTGGGTCCATTAAAAGCAGAGTCAGGAGAATGTATAATGGGGAATAGAGAAATGGCAGAGAAGCTAAATGATTACTTTGTGTCTATCTTCACTGAGGAAGATACAAGAAATTTCCAGGAATTAGAGGTCCAAGGGACTAGGGAGAATGAGAAATTGAAGGAAATTTATATTAGTAGGAAGGTTGTATTAGAGAAATTAATGGGACATTAGTACTGGGGAAAATGCTAGAATCAATTATAAAGGATGTGATAAATTGACACTTGGATAATAATGATCTGATTGGGCATAGTCAACATGGATTTACCAATGGGAGATCATGTTTGATGAACCTGTTGGAGATTTTTGAGCATGTTACTAACAGAATTGATAAAGGGAAGTTGGTGGACATTGTGTATTTGGATTTTCAGAAGGCTTTTGATAAAGTCCCCCACAGGAGATTGGTTAGCAAAATTAAAGCATTTGGGATAGGAGGTAATATACTGGCATGGATTAAAGATTGGTTAACAGGCAGAAAACAGAGACTAGGAATAAACTGGTCATTCTCGCCTTGGCAGGCTGTAACTTGTGGGGTACTGCAGGGATCAGTACTCGGGCCCCAGCTGTTCACAATATATATATCAATAATTTGGATGTGGAGACCAAATGTAATATTTCCAAGTTCACAGATGACACAAAGCTAGGTGTAATGTGTGTTGTGAGGAGGGTACAAAGTGGCTTCAAGAGGATTTGGACAGACTTACTGAGTGAACAAGAACATCCAGATGGAATATAATGTGGAAAAATGTGAGATTATCCACTTTGGTAGAAGGAACAGATGCACAGAGTATTTCTTAAATGGTAAGAGATTAGAAAGTGATGATGTACAAAGGGACCTGGGTGTCTTTGTCCATAAGTCACTGAAGGCTAACATGCAGGTGCAGCAAGCAATTAGGGAGACTAATGGTATATTGGTCTTTATTGCATGATGGTTTGAGTACAGGAGTAGTGAAGTTTTGCTTCAATTGTATAGAAACTTGGTTAGACCACACTTGGAATACTATGTGCAGTTTTGGTACCCTTACCTTAGGAAGGATATTATTGCCATAGAGGGAGTGCAAAGAAGTTTCAGTAGACTTGTTCCTGGGAAGGCAGGACTGTCCTATGAAGAGAGATTGGGGAAACTGGACCTCTATTCCTCTCAAGTTTCGAAGAATGAGAGGTGATCTCATTGACACCTACAAAATACTTAAAGGGATAGATGGACAGGGTAGATGCAGGTAAGGTGTTTCCCCTGGTAATGAGTCTAGAACCAAAGGAGGCAATTTCAAAATAAGGGGGAAGCCACTTCAGACCGACATGAGGAGAATTTTTTTTTACTCAGAGGGTTGTGAATAGGGTTGGAATTCTCTAACCCAGAGGTTTGTGGAAGCTCAATCTAAGAGTAAGTTTAAAATAGAGACTGACAGATTTCTAAATGCCAGTGATGTAAAAGAATATGCAGATATTGTAGGAAAAAGCCATGATCCTACTGAGTGGCATAGCCGGCTTGATGAGCTAAATGGCATACTCCTGCTCCTATGTTCCTAAGACAACAGAAAAGATGGGCTTGAGAGGAATTGTATGCTGCATCCATTTGTACATTGCAAGTTCATGTTCACTTCTCATACTTCCACTCTTACAGATAGTACACTGGATTGTGAGACATGGCATTACTGCTCTGCAAGTTGTCTGGAAGGGTTGTGGGCCAGCTCCCTCCAAGGTGCTGAGCTTATCCACATGCAAGATAAGACTCAGAGAGGAAGATGACTTGCAGCAGTTGCTGCTGCCCTCTGCACCTAAACCCATTCCACCCTCCCCCCATACCCCCTTCCATACAGCATTGATCTTTCTATGTGGAAGGCACAGTGGTCACTCCACCAAAGAGTGAATGCACTGCAGTGGGGCTATGAGGCACAACTATGCCTTTGCCACTGAGACCCATGTACCCTGACATTCATTGGTTTTGTTGTGGTTAGTGCGAGCAGCTGAAGCCTTACTTACCCTGGTGGAGCAAACGAGGTCATTCATCCTTTCCCGGCATTGTATGGCTGACCTGCGCTGGACAGCCTGGGTACTTACAGTATCTGCCACCTGTGTCCATGCCTCTACATTGGAGAGACCAAACGTAAACTGAGTGACCGCTTTGCAGAACACCTGCGGTCTGTCCGCAAGAATGACCCAAACTTCCCTGTCGCTTCCCATTTTAACACTCCATCCTGCTCTCTTGCCCACATGACTGTCCTTGGCTTGCTGCATTGTTCCAGTGAAGCCCAACGCAAACTGGAGGAACAGCACCTCATCTTCCGACTAGGCACTTTACAGCCTTCCGGACTGAATATTGAATTCAACAACTTTAGATCTTGAACTCCCTCCTCCATCCCCACCTCCTTTCCGTTCCCCCCCCCCTTTTGTTTTTTCCAATAATTTATATAGATTTTTCTTTTCCCACCTATTTCCATTATTTTTAAATCTTTTATGCCCTGCTAGACTTGCCACCCCACCCCCACTAGAGCTGTACCTTGAGTGCCCTGCCATCCATTCTTAATTAGCACATTCATTTAGATAATATCACCACCTTCAACACCCCTTTGTTCCTTTGTCTGTGACATCTTTTGATTATCTGCTCCTATCACTACTTGCTTGTCCCTACAACCCCGCCCCCCCAACTTCTCTCCCCCACCCCCCCACACACCCCCTCCCACCTTAAACCAGCTTATATTTCACCCCTCTCCTAATATTCACTCAGTTCTGTTGAAGAGTCAACTCTTTTCTCCTCCGCCGATGCTGCCAGATCTGCTGAGTTTTTCCAGGTAATTCTGTTTTTGTTTTGGATTTCCAGCATCTGCAGTTTTTTGTTTTTATTTCTGTGTCCATACCGGGTTAGTTTCCCTGCTTAGCTTCTTCCTCCATATTAGCTGGGTATAGCGCATCCCTCCTGGCCTTGACATGCTCCAGCAGGATGTGCAGGGAGGCATCATTGAACTTGGGCGCTGGACCTTCACCTCCATTTCCAGACATCTCAGTAGGTAGTATTGACAGTGAGGATGTCCGGGTGCCTTTTAAATGTGGTGCCCGGACACGATGGTGGGGTGTGCACCATCCAGCACGCCCTGCTGTGCAGGACGTCGGGAAAACCCCAACTGATAATTAATGGCACCAAACACAAGGTTCCACGGGATTTCCTGGCTGTCACTGCGGAGGGAAACACTCCCCATCAGGAGACTTAGTCCTGGATGGGAGAATTCTGCCCAGTGTCTGTAATTCTTACACCACTTCTCTGCGTTCTTAGAAACACAAGAATAGATTTTAATTATCACATAAGTGGCTGACAAGTGGAGTGGACAAGATGATGAGAGCTCATTAACATGCTCATAACAGCTGCATACATTGAATAGGCATCCCACAACCTGCAGCTCAACCCTTCTGAGCCAGCAGGGTGTCGGGCAGCTAGCAGAAAAAGTGGTTTATCTAGGGAGTGGCAAGAGGAGGAGCCTAGGGTGACAGTGGCCCACATAATTCTTGAGGACGTAGAGAAGCATTTTTGCTGCTCCTGTCCTGACAAAAAAAAATCTTAGACTTACATTCTTGGAGCCTCTTCCTCATGCCCACCAACTTTCATTGAGCAGATTATCTTCAGCACACATTCTATCCAGAAAGTCTTCAAAACTGCATCTGGGTCCAATGTACAATAGAGGTGTTCAACTTTGCATTGCTTAATGAGGCTACCACCTGATTCAGATGGGTGGCTATTCTGAGTTAAAATTGCTTGTTCTTCGTACAAGTGGCATTTATCACTTTCTACTGATTGCTTATTTCCTGTGTTCCATTTTGAAATTTAATGAAACAGAATAGCCTCCATTTTGACCTGTTATTTAACATTATAAAAACAGAAATTTTGGTGTTCACCACATACATCACATCTTAAAATGTATCCAGAACAATCAAAAATAATCAGATGTAATAAGTTAAAGATACTGATTGACTGAAGTATCTCAATGACTAAATGTAATCAAAAACAACTTCTATTCACTTGACATGTAGGAAAGACTAACAACATTAATGAGCAAAACTCAGAAAACTTCCCAGTCAAATCAGTTTTTTAAGCTCAGCAATCTGAATCAGCAACCACCACAAAAAACTGAACAAACCACTAAAACAATTTTTTCAAACAGATATTGTCCATCGTTTTCTAATTCAGGTTACTAAATACAGCTGGAAACGAACATATAACAAATGCATAAAAAATTACTCCATACTGAAAAGAAAATCATTGAGCTTTCCAACATATTACAATACATTTAAAAACCTTTTGCTCTCAAAGGCCTGCTCCTTCATCTGGTTCATGGGGTTTGAATTTTGCTTCTGGCCCAGAGCTTGAGCATTTCCCCTGGCCTTTGATGTCATGTTGTCCAACAGCAAATTTTTTCATTGTGAGAAAGAGATGAACCATAAGATTTGCAGTTTTTACACTGCTCTCATGCAACTACAAAACCCATTCTTTAGCTTTATTGATTGCTGCCGCACTGTGCTTCAACATGCTAAAAGTTGAGTTCACTATCATTGCAAGATGTCATTCAGTCTCTTTTCCCAAACCAACAGCCTCACCCGGCTAGCAATTTCAACACTGTTCTTTGTGTCAGGGTTATTGTAGCTCAAAAGTTCTGGTGATGCCAAAGGTTAACCTGGATATATGTCAAGCTGACATCTCAATTGTTACATTTTTCTGTAAAATCAGGCCTCTACACAATCAATTCAGTTCAGCAATTCAAGACATAAAATGAAGGTAATTTCAAAAACTCACTGCTGCAAAACAAATGCTTTCAACTACAAAGGAAAAGACATTGGTGACTCTGAGACACTAGCATTTTAATTTAAAGATACAATTCAGTCTTATTTTACTCCTCCATGTCACTGAAGCCTATGCAAAGTTCTGGTGAAGCTTAAGCACGCTTGAAATAGCTGGATTCAGCAAGGCAATGTAATGGCTAAAGGAGGAGATTTCAAAAGTGATTTGCACAGTGGGGCAAAAGTTGGAAGACTTAGGCTTTGACAGCAGAATCAGAAAGAATGGTCTGACTGAGGATGTTTGGAATATTTGAAAAGCCAGAAGATAAGAATAAGATTATCTACAAGAAACTTAAAAATCATTCAAAACAACCTGCAGATAAATTTCCCTGAAAATCAACATGCTGAAACAAGTGAGATAAAAACAAAAAACTGCAGATGCTGGAAATCCAAAACAAAAACAGAATTACCTAGAAAAACTCAGCAGGTCTGGCAGCATCGGCGCAGAAGAAAAGAGTTGACGTTTCGAGTCCTCATGACCCTTCAACAGAACTGAGTGAATCTAAGGAGAGGGGTGAAATATAAGCTGGTTTAAGGTGGGGGTGGTTGGGTGGGGGGAGAGAAGTGGGGGGTGGGTGGTGTGCTTGTAGGGACAAGCAAGCAGTGATAGGAGCAGATAATCAAAAGATGTCACAGACAAAAGAACAAAAGAACACAGAGGTGTTGAAGGTGATGATAGTATCTTAACGAATGTGCTAATTAAGAATGGATGGTAGGACACTCAAGGTACAGCTCTAGTGGGGGTGGGGTGGAAAGACTAGCAGGGCATAAAAAATTTAAAAATAATGGAAATAGGTGGGAAAAGAAAAATCTATATAAATTATTGGAAAAAACAAAAGGAAGGGGGAAGAAACAGAAAGGGGGTGGGGATGGAGGAGGGAGTTCAAGATCTAAAGTTGTTGATTTCAATATTCAGTCAGGAAGGCTGTAAAGTGCCTAGTCAGAAGATGAGGTGCTGTTCCTCCAGTTTGTGTTGGGCTTACTGGAACAATGCAACAGGTCAAGGACAGACATGTGGGCAAGAGAGCAGGGTGGAGTATTAAAATGGCAAGCGACAGGGAGGTTTGACTCACTCTTGCGGACAGACCACAGGTGTTCTGCAAAGTGGTCGCCCAGTTTACGTTTGGTCTCTCCAATGTAGGGGAGACCACATTGGGAGCAACGAATGCAGTAGAGTAAGTTGGGGGAAATGCAAGTGAAATGCTGCTTCACTTGAAAGGAGAGTTTGAGCCCTTGGATTGTGAGGAGAGAGGAAGTGAAGGGGCAGGTGTTGCATCTTTTGCGTGGGCATGGGGAGGTGCCATAGGTGGGGGTTGAGGAGTAGGGGGTGATGGAGGAGTGAACCAGGGTGTCCCGGAGGGAACGATCCCTACGGAATGCCGCCAGGGAGGCGGGGAGGAGGGGGATGGTTGAAGGGAAGATGTGTTTGGTGGTGGCATCATTCTGGAGTTGGACGAAATGGCAGAGGATGATCCTTTGAATGCGGAGGCTGGTGGGGTGATAAGTGAGGACCAGGGGGACCATATCATGTTTCTGGGAGGGAGGAGAAGGCGTGAGGGCGGATGCGCAGGAGATGGGCCGGACACGGTTGAGGGCCCTGTCAAGAACCGTGGGTGGAAAACCTCGGTTAAGGAAGAAGGAGGACATGTCAGAGGAACTGTTTTTGAAGGTAGCATCATCACAACAGATGCGACAGAGGCGAAGGAACTGAGAGAATGGGATGGAGTCCTTACAGGAAGCGGGGTGTGAGGAGCTGTAGTCGAGGTAGCTGTGGGAGTCGGTAGGCTTGTAATGGATATTGGTGGACAGTCTATCACCAGAGATTGAGACAGAGAGGTCAGGAAGGAAAGGGAAGTGTCAGAGATGGACCATGTGAAAATGATGGAGGGGTGGAGATTGGAAGCAAAATTAATAAATTTTTCCAAGTCCCGATGAGAGCATGAAGCAGCACCGAAGTAATCATCGATGTACCGGAGAAAGAGTTGTGGAAGGGGGCTGGAGTAGGACTGGAACAAGGAATATTCCACATACCCCATAAAGAGACAGGCATAGCTGGGGCCCATGCGGGTACCCATAGCCACACCTTTTATTTGGAGGAAGTGAGAGGAGTTGAAGGAGAAATTGTTCAGTGTGAGAACAAGTTCAGCCAGACGGAGGAGAGTAGTGGTGGATGGGGATTGTTCGGGTCTCTGTTCAAGGAAGAAGCTAAGGTCCCTCAGACCATCCTGGTGGGGGATGGATGTGTAAAGGGATTGGACGTCCATGGTGAAGAGGAAGTGGTTGGGGCCAGGGAACTGGAAATTGTTGATGTGACGTAAGGTGGCAGAGGAATCACGGATGTAGGTGGGAAGGGACTGGACAAGGGGACAGAGAAGGGAGTCAAGATAACAAGAAATGAATTCCGTGGGGCAGGAGCAAGCTGACACGATCGGTCTACCGGGACAGTTCTGTTTGTGGATTTTGGGTAGGAGGTAGAAGTGGGCCGTCCAAGGTTCGGCGACTATCAGGTTGGAAGCTGTGGGAGGAAGATCTCCAGAGGAGATGAGGTCAGTGACAGTCCTGGAAACAATGGCTTGATGTTCAGTGGTGGGGTCATGGTCCAGGGAGAGGTAGGAGGAAGTGTCTGCGAGTTGACGCTCAGCCTCCGTGAGGTAGAGGTCAGTGCGCCAGACAACAACAGCACCACCCTTGTCAGCGGGTTTGATGACAATGTTGGGGTTGGACCTGAGAGAACGGAGTGCAGTAAGTTCAGAGAGAGACAGATTAGAATGGGTGAGAGGAGCAGAGAAATTGAGACGACTAATGTTGCGCCGACAGTTCTCAATGAAAAGATCAAGAGAAGGGAAGAATCCAGAGGGAGGGGTCCAGGTGGAGGGAGAATATTGGAGGTGGGTAAAAGGATCCGTTGAACGGGGAGAGGACTCCTGCCCAAAGAAGTGAGCACAGAGATGAAGATGGCGGAAGAAGAGTTCAGAATTGTGCCGAGCCCGAAATTCATTGAGATGAGGGCGGAAGGGTATGAGACTAAGTCCTTTGCTAAGCACTGAACGTTCAGCATCGGAGAGGGGAAGGTCAGGGGTTATAGTGAATACACGGCCGGGGCTGGGATTGGAAGATGGGGTGGGGATGGAGGGACAGGCAGGGGTGGAGAGTCCTAGATGTGTGTTGGTGTCGATGAGTTGTTGGAGCTTGCATTCCTTAGCACTTGAGAGAAAGAGAAAAAGTTTCTTGTTGAGGCATCGGATGAGACGGAGAATAAAAAGAAACTGGGGGCACACGCAGCTTTGAAAAAGGGTGCGGCGGTGCTGCTGGAGGGAGAGGTTGAGTGTGTTCATATGCCGGCGCATGGCACCGAGTGTGGATCTCAGAATGTGACGGGAACAGCTGTCCGACAAACGTATTATGTCCCGGAGATACCTGTAATCCTGGGTGGGTTCGAAACAAGAGGGATGGAATTTCAGTTGAAATCCATGTGGGGTAAGTCGGAAATGGAGACAGTCACTGAGAAAGGAGCTATGGTTGTGAAAGCGGGTTTTAGTAAACACCTTGTCAAACACCAGGAGAGAAATAAAAAGCAATGAAGATGAACAAGGCAAAAGAGAGATACGGAAATCTTGTCGCAGAGAGGAACAAAACTTCATCAAGGTAGGCACTCCTTGAAGAGGAGTGGCAGTCAATTAAACAGAGAGATAGAAACAAAAAACTGCGGATGCTAGAAATCCAAAACAAAAATAGAATTACCTAGAAAAACTCAGCAGGTCTGGCAGCATCGGCGGAGGAGAAAAGAGTTGACGTTTCGAGTCCTCATGACCCTTCAACAGAACTGAGTGAATCTAAGGAGAGGGGTGAAATATAAGCTGGTTTAAGGTGGGGGGTGGTGGTTGGGTGGGGGGAGGCAAGTGGGGGCGGGAGTGTGGTGTGGTTGTAGGGACAAGCAAGCAGTGATAGGAGCAGATAATCAAAAGATGTCACAGACAAAAGAACAAAAGATGTCGCAGAGGTGTTGAAGGTGATGATATTATCTAAACAAATGTGCTAATTAAGAATGGATGGTAGGGCACTCAAGGTACAGCCCTAGTGGGGGTGGGGTGGAAAGGCTAGCAGGGCATAAAAGATTTAAAAATAATGGAAATAGGTGGGAAAAGAAAAATCTATATAAATTATTGGAAAAAACAAATTGAATGGGGAAGAAACAGATAGGGGGTGGGGATGGAGGAGGGAGTTCAAGATCTAAAGTTGTTGAATTCAATGTTCAGTCCAGAAGGCTGTAAAGTGCCTAGTCAGAAGATGAGGTGCTGTTCCTCCAGTTTGCGTTGGGCTTCACTGGAACATTGCAGCAGGCCAAGGACAGACATGTGGGCAAGAGAGCAGGGTGGAGTGTTAAAATGGCAAGCGACAGGGAGGTTTGGGTCATTCTTGCGGACAGACCGCAGGTGTTCTGCAAAGTGGTCACCCAGTTTACGGTTGGTCTCTCCAATGCAGAGGAGACCGCATTGGGAGCAACGAATGCAGTAGACTAAGTTGGGGGAAATGCAAGTGAAATGCTGCTTCACTTGAAAGGAGTGTTTGGGCCCTTGGACGGTGAGGAGAGAGGAAGTGAAGGGGCAGGTGTTGCATCATTTGCGTGGGCATGGGTGGTGCCATAGTTGGGGGTTGAGGAGTAGGGGGTGATGGAGGAGTGGACCAGGGTGTCCCAGAGGGAACGATCCCTATGGAATGCTGCCAGGGGGGGTGAAGGGAAGATGTGTTTGGTGGTGGCATCATGCTGGAGTTGGCGGAAATGGCGGAGGATGACCCTTTGAATGCGGAGGCTGGTGGAGTGATAAGTGAGGACAAGGGGGACCATATCATGTTTCTGGGAGGGGGGAGAAGGGGTGAGGGCGGATGTGCGGGAGATGGGCCGGACACGGTTGAGGGCCCTGTCAAGAACCGTGGGTGGAAAACCTTGGTTAAGGAAGAAGGAGGACATGTCAGAAGAACTGTTTTTGAAGGTAGCATCATCACAACAGATGCGACGGAGGCGAAGGAACTGAGAGAATGGGATGGAGTCCTTACAGGAAGCGGGGTGTGAGGAGCTGTAGTCGAGGTAGCTGTGGGAGTCGGTAGGCTTGTAATGGATATTGGTGGACAGTCTATCACCAGAGATTGAGACAGAGAGGTCAAGGAAGGGAAGGGAAGTGTCAGAGATGGACCATGTGAAAATGATGGAGGGGTGGAGATTGGAAGCAAAATTAATAAATTTTTTCCAAGTCCCGACGAGAGCATGAAGCAGCACCGAAGTAATCATCGATGTACCGGAGAAAGAGTTGTGGAAGGGGGCTGGAATAGGACTGGAACAAGGAATGTTCCACATACCCCATAAAGAGACAGGTATAGCTGGGGCCCATGCGGGTACCCATAGCCACACCTTTTATTTGGAGGAAGTGAGAGGAGTTGAAGGAGAAATTGTTCAGTGTGAGAACAAGTTCAGCCAGACGGAGGAGAGTAGTGGTGGATGGGGATTGTTCGGGCCTCTGTTCGAGGAAGAAGCTAAGGGCCCTCAAACCATCCTGGTGGGGGATGGAGGTGTAGATGGATTGGACGTCCATGGTGAAGAGGAAGCGGTTGGGGCCAGGGAACTGGAAATTGTTGATGTGACGTAAGGTAGCAGAGGAATCATGGATGTAGGTGGGAAGGGACTGGACAAGGGGAGAGAGAAGAGAGTCAAGATAACAAGAATTGAGTTCCGTGGGGCAGGAGCAAGCTGACACGATCGGTCTACCGGGACAGTTCTGTTTGTGGATTTTGGGTAGGAGGTAGAAGTGGGCTGTCCAAGGTTGGGCGACTATCAGGTTGGAAGCTGTGGGAGGAAGATCTCCAGAGGAGATGAGGTCAGTGACAGTCCTGGAAATAATGGCTTGATGTTCAGTGGTGGGGTCATGGTCCAGGGAGAGGTAGGAGGAAGTGTCTGCGAGTTGACGCTCAGCCTCCGTGAGGTAGAGGTCAGTGCGCCAGACAACAACAGCACCACCCTTGTCAGCGGGTTTGATGACAATGTTGGGGTTGGACCTGAGAGAACGCAATGCAGTAAATTCAGAGAGAGACAGATTAGAATGGGTAAGAGGAGCAGAGAAATTATGACGACTAATGTTGCGCCGACAGTTCTCAATGAAAAGATCAAGAGAAGGGAAGAATCCAGAGGGAAGGGTCCAGGTGGAGGGAGAATATTGGAGGTGGGTAAAAGGGTCCGTTGAACGGGGAGAGGACTCCTGCACAAAGAAGTGAGCATGGGGACGAAGACGGCGGAAGAAGAGTTCAGCATTGTGCCGAGCCCGAAATTCATTGAGATGAGGGCGTAAGGGTATGAAACTATGTCCTTTGCTGAGCACTGAACGTTCAGCGTCAGTTCTGTTGAAGGGTCATGAGGACTCGAAATGTCAACTCTTCTTCTCCGCTGATGCTGCCAGACCCGCTGAGTTTTTCTAGGAAATTCTGTTTTTGTTTTATGCTGAAACAAGTATTTAGTAGACTGGATAACACATTTATCATCAAATTCAAAAGTACACTATTTTAAAAACAAAATCATTTTTTATTTTAAGTGGGTAACAACTTTGCTGTAATAGCACACATAGGCACTGATTTTAATCCCCTTTCTTAGGTGGGAACAGGAAGATAGCATGATTAAAATAGCAGCACAGCACTTAACTCTCCATTCCTGCCAATGGTTGTTTTATTTTGAGCTTGAAATGGGTAACCAAGGGGTTGCTGGACGGGAGCCTCATTAGCCCATGCTCATTAACCCACGCACAGCCTGATAATTGGAGTGACCAAACCAGGATTCTTTAAAGGAACCGCTGCTGACTGTTCAGAAAAAAGTTAAAAACAAATGTGTCAGTTACTTCTTGGGAACATGAGAAGCATTAATAACAACAATGCCAGGTCCTTCCCAGGGCAGCCTTCTTCCGCCTACTTTAACTTACCTTGATCAGTATAAAAGGAAAATAATTTTTCAAAAGGAACATTAATGTGGGCTAAGCTACAAGGCCAAACATGGATGCTGCTGGACTGCTATCTAGCAGGAGCAACCAGGCAATTCATCATGATGTAGGCACTTACACTTTTATATGCCAACCAAATATTCCTTACAGTAAACCCCCTCCCCCCACCACACCCCAAGCAACTATACATAAAGTCATAAACCAGCCAAATGAAAAAACAATCAACACACTCCCATTCTGACTTAAAGTTCAGATTGTGATCTTCTCTCGGTGGCTAGCAACAAGCTTGAAGTAATTACCAAGTAATAAATTGGGTCGGTAAATTAATGACAGATGCACTCAAAATTAACACCGCAAAGCAGTTGTTTCCTGGCTCTCTCCAAGTTAATGCTGCTAATTATCACTATGTATTTCATGGATAGTTACCATGTGAAAGTTGGAAGATAGACCTTTTAACTCCATTGATCCACTAATAGTTACAGGCCCTTTTTGAAATCTGAGGAAGGAGATGCTTTTGCTATGCTGAGTTCGTCAGAGCATATTCTGACAAAATTTGTAATTTGAAGGCAAGCTGGAAGCAGAAGTGAAGTCCCAATGTTGCAAGTCTGCATCTCGTCTTAATGATGCCTCCCTGGACTTAATGCTGGTGGCTGTCAGGGCCCACAGGGAGTTACTGATTCCTAATGATGGGAGGAAGAAGAAGCCAGTGAAAGCAAGCATGCATGGCTGGAGGTTGCTTAGGTGGTGAGCAGCAGGTTTATGGTGCCAACACTCCCAAATTCAATGCTGAAATAGTTTAATGACTTAAGGGTGGGAAAGGTGAATACAAGAGCACAATCAACTACATCCTGGTGCATGTGTCACACCAAACTCCTCATTCTGCCTTCTCAAGCCTATTTCAGCACATCACTCCTCACACCTACTTACCTCGCAGGTACACCCATTACTCTCTGTTCATACTCTTTCTCACATCCCACATTTCGATTCACCACTGACACGCTCATCTTAATGTAATGTCATGACTCTCCCTCAAACACCCTAAACAAATGTTCTTCATTTATTCATTCATTCAATATATTCCAATACTCTCATTCACTGGTCTCTTCTTCTCCCCTACAGAAGAGGGCATAGAAAATGAGGGAGAGTTAGAGAACCAGAGGTGGTCCTCCATTAACCTCACAATTAACATATGAAGAGAAAGAGGAGATCAATGGAGTCTCAGCATGCTTGGTCGTCAGAGATGGGGCCTCCAAGCTACATAATGACAGAATTAAGTAGCACATAGCCATATGGCATGCAACACTCAGTCAATTTGACTTGATGTCAGCTGTCAGTGAAATATGATGTGCACATGTACATTATGACCCATTAAAAATTCTTACCTTGACAATTCTAATTCATGTCTTCAATCTCCCACAGGGACTTCAAACATTCCACAGGAAATGGCCTAGAAGGATGACGATGACTCCTCAAGGGAGGTAACTCACTCTGAGAGTGCACCATCACAGGACCATGCAGACCATGCACCAGCTCAGAAATTTACACTTCGTTGGGACCGAAAAGGAAGATGGTTTTGTTTTCATCTGATGATTTACATATCACAAATAAGCAAGAGCAGTTGATGGAGGCAAGGACAGCAGTGAAGAGTCCACATTGGAAGATGCAGGATTCTCCAAGCTCTGCTCAGCTGGATGCAAACGTTGAATCTTGGGGGCCATCAACAAGAATAATACTTATGGACTAGCAGCAAAGAATTTGCAACATACTGGAAGTCTTTCCAGCTGCACTGTAATGGGTTTCAAAGGCATTGAAGGACTTTGTCTCAAGCATGAGTGACATGATGTCATAGGCCTCTGCAGTGATGTCTTTGGCCGTGGAAAGAATAGCCACATGTAATGACCATCAAAAGCGGCAATCAAACAAATGCATGCAGACCCTCACCAATGGCTCACACACTATGAATGCCTCCTAAAATAGGGTTGATGCAATCCTAGCCATGGCCATTCATCGCCCCACTGATGTGCAGCAAAGTGCTTGCCAGCTCATTGCTAGCAGAGAAGTGCAGTTAAGCCACGAGAGGGATGGGGACATGGAAGTGAGGACTCCGATTAAAGCGTTTCTACTGTTTCCACACCCCACTCAGGCAGTACTCCACATGTTGTCTCGTGTCCTGATGGCCAAATCTGCCTTTGCACAAGTGCAGGCGGAGCAGTCTTTAGGGGGGCCTTCATGAGCTCCAAAATCCAGAGAATGTCAGCCAAGAGCATCGCAGCAGTCACAGCAGGGATCTGAGCAGCTTACCTCTACTTCTGCTGAAGCAACAGGGGTTGCATCATGTAGATGTGTTAGGAAGAGTAAAGATTTATAGTTGCACAAGAGTATGCCATGATGTCTTACACAATGTTAAATTGTTAAGTTTCTGTTTCATTTTTGAGCTACAAAAATAATTGTTTATACCACTTTTCCTTCTTGCCCATTTCTTGCCTGCTCCCTGACAAGTTGCCTTATCACTTGTGAATGGTAAGACAAGGCTTAATGCTAAGCAATGGGCTGTTGTGAAAGGGGTCCTTGTATTGGGGGAAAGCTGCTTTTAGCATGTGGCTGCCAGATGGGTGCACTTGGGCAGGAGTCTGCAACATGTGGGTCTGGAGCTGCATTCGGTTCTTTAACATCCTGCAGCTCCAACACTTTCCAGTTGGATCACATTATCATATAAAAAGGCTAAAAAAAATGAAGAGCTGTGTTTTTACTGGGGGGATAAAAGGCTAATCATTATGCTGCACTTTACAGTTCCAAATGAGTATTTAAACAAAAAACACCCTTGTGCTCGAAATCAACCTGTTTTGAGTGGTCTAGCTACACCATGGTTATAGATAATGCACTTGGTTCAAGGAAAAGGTTTTATTGTTGCTACCATTATTGTTTCTAATATAGCTGAGACAACAAACTATTCTTAATTTGTTATTAGAAGCTGTTTTTAATCACCAGTATCAATAGTCAAAGATTGTTCTAATCCTACACACTCAAGTTAAAATTTGTTTTAGTAAAAACAAGTGATAATTTAGACTTAGCTCTATTTTAATTTTTTTCTTATTAATACCTAAATTTAATGCATGTATTTTATTTATTATGTAGGCAAATTATGCATCCTACCAGAGAAAATTGACAATTTGCCTGGTATTTGGTTTAGAAATGCCAAATTTTCATCTTGCGGCCCCTAATAGTTTTTATTTTAAGCAATATTTTTAAAAGGCTTCTCAAGTCAAAAAGGCTGTCAACCTCAGCTCTGGTGGAGCCTAACTGAACCTCACCATTCTGAAGGCATCCCAGGCTGGTTCCTTTCCCTGCATCACATTCATCCTCTTCCTCTGAAGAGGCTCTGTGCTTTGTTCCTCTTGAAGATCCAAACCTCGCTGCTATGCAAATCACAACCATTCTGGAGTCTTTGTCTGCTGCGCATTGAAGCGCATTTCCAGATCTATCAAGGCATGTGAAGAACATCTTCCGCAACCCAACTGCTTGCTCAATGACACATCTGGCTTTCATATGGCTTTCATTGTAGCACTCCTGGGCCTCATTTATTGGGTTCCTCACAGGTGTCATCAGCCAAATTTTAAGTGGGTACCCCTTGTCTCCAACAGATAGCCAAGTAAGTCTGCTTCTCCCTGGCTTGAAGGTCGTTGTGCCTTTAAACCTACTGTGCCGTAGCCAATGCCACAAAACTAAGGTGTGGCCTCCTTGCATCTGACTCTGAAGCTCTCAAAGAAGGCTTTGAGAGTGTCCTGCTCTGCACAGTTCTCACCCGGCCTGAGTCGAAATGTCAGGCCAAGGAAGGATCGGATCAAGATTTAAAGGTAAAAAAGTAGGAGCAGAGTGTCGATCAGACTCTGATTGCCATTCTGTGGAAATTCAGATCCTACGTAGTTTAAAATATAACTTTTATTTTCAGGAGTATATCTTTTAGGTTGTAGGTTGAAGTGTTAAATGTAAGATAAGCAGATATCTGATTGAGAAACTGGTAATAACTCTGATGTAAATGCAATTCAAACTAGCCTGCTTTATTAAACTTAAAAGGTAACCTATGCTTATCTTACGGGGTCAGAATTGATATTGGAATAAAACTTGAACAATGAATGATCCATCTCTAAGCTCGAAATGGAGCCATGGAGTCTCGAGAAAGGTTCGTAAAACTCCCATTAACAAAATAAATTATTCATATGGATTACAGAATCAAAGAGTAGCTTTGAAGGTAAAATAAATTGTTTGCATTTCTGTTTGAGCCATCCCAAAGCATGTTACTACAGAGATAGTGATTCAGGTTAGAAGCCTTGGTTAGAACATTAAAAACAAAAAAACTGCGGATGCTGGAAATCCAAAACAAAAACAGAATTACCTGGAAAAACTCAGCAGGTCTGGCAGCATCGGCGGAGAAGAAAAGAGTTGACGTTTCGAGTCCTCATGACCCTTCGACAGAACTTGAGTTCGAGTCCAAGAGTTTTTGTTTTGGTTAGAAGATTCCTTTGTTTAATTTATCTGTGTGAGTTTGCTGACAAAAGGAAGCAGCTCAGCTTGGGAACAGACGGAAGCAGTTGCAGTTTTGGTCTTGGCGTAGACTGCTGTTGGGAGAGCGAAAAAAATGTCAGTCAGTTAGGCGTAAACTTCAGAGAAATTACTAACTTCATTGTTCACTGCAGGGAATGTGGGTGAGACTCTATCTCAATTTGGAAATCATGAGGGAAAAACAGCTGGAATATTTGGTCCAGCTTTCAGTTAGTGGAAGAAACCTACAGTGGTCCTCACTGAACTTGTAGCAGAAAGCAGTCAGCAGAGTTAGCTTGAGAGCTTGGGGAGATACTGGTGTAGTGGTAATGTAACTGGGCTAGTAATCTACATGCCAAGGCTAATTCTGTGGGGGTATAGGTTCAAATCCCACCACAGCAGTTAGTAGAATTTAAACTTAATTAATAAAGTCTGCATTGAAAGCTAGCCTCAGTAATGGTGACCATGAAACTGTCACGAATTGTCATAAAAAAAAATCTATCTGGTTCACTAATGTCCTTTAGGGAAGTAAATCTGCCATCATTACCCAGTCTGGCCTCCATGTGACTTCAGACCCACAGCAATGTGGTCAACTCTTAACTGCCCTCTGAAATAGCCTTGCTGGTCACTCAGTTCGAGGGAAATACATCCCATGAAAGAATAAATCTTTTTAAAAAGCTGTGAGAAGGCAGTTTAGTATCTGCCGACAACGAATCAAGAGCTGAGGCATCCACAGTTCTGAGGGCAATAAAGAAAAGGTGGAGGGTTACGTAGCCAAAAAGCTAGTGGAATGGACCTGATAGAATCTTACCTTGGAGGCAGCTAGAACAGTGAGGAGAGTAGAAATGTAGAACTGAGTTCATAGCATAAGTAATTATAAACTACCATCCCTCAGTTAGAGGATGATGTCTACTCAGGGTCTTGAACTTCTCCCATGAGTCTTCATGTGACTGAATAGGATGTTTCTTGACCCACAGAACTTAGGCACATCGGATAGGACGTCCCATGAGGTGTGGGATCCAGAGTGCAGGATTTGCTTCTTTCTCTGCCGCTGCCATTGGGACTCAAAGCATGATACTTCTTGATGGACAAGTTGTCACCATTCTGAACAATAAGTAGCAAGCTCCTCCCAGTCATTAATGTCAATGCTACACTCTTAGAGGAGAGCTTCAGAGTGCCTTTTCTTTGCATTCCTTGGAACACTGGCCATTTGAGAGTTAAAAATACAGGACCTGGTGGGGTTATAAACTATAGTGTTAATAGTGCTTGCTTTGTTTAATTCTTCTTGTAGGCAATAAAGTTTGCTTTTGTTTAAAAAAGTGAAATCTTGTGTTGCTCTGTCAGTTGATGGCTGGGTGCTTGGAACAAAGGTCAGAACTAAGAATGATAGAATGGGCTTGAAAGCTGAATGGACCACTCCTCCTATTTCTTATATATATATGTTAGATAATAGGAGGTAGTTCTTTTCCAAGGTTATGGCGAAAGAGGCTGCTGGCACATGCAATCAATGCTGATTCACTGTATTCCTGCAAGTGACAGCTGAATAACGCTCACTAAAAATCAAAACTGTACTGTTAGATGACCTTTATCTGATCTGGCCTGATATTAAGGCTATTAATAGGTTTGGTTCAAATACATCAAAACCTTTCCATGTTATTAATCGATTCCTTTAACAAAATACTGCAATCCAACCCGAATCATCCAAGTGTGCTTCTACTTTTACTGGCATATATTGTTGCATTCTCACCCGCAAAAACTAATGCAGTTACTGTGTTTGCTATTAATAAACAACTATGTCATCTCCGAATCTCAGCCCTTTCTTCCTTTTTCCCTCCGTCTTCTCAATTTCTGTGACTCGTAAAGCAAGGAAACTTTTGGATAAACTGGTCTGAAAATCTTGGGAAAGCTGAACCAAGCAGCAACAAACTATGGTTAGATGAACCAACAAGCCCAAAGCAGAGGAGCTGAAAAGAAAAATGCGTCTGTTGAATTTAACATGGAGGGCAGAAACTTCCAGTCCCGCCAGCAGTGGGAATTGTGGCTGGCAGGGGCAGTTAATTTGGTGGGAGACAAAAACCTGTTTCCCGACGGCAGGATAATCTTTGAATTTTGTTCTCCTGACTTTCAAGGTGGGTTAAAGGCGAGTTGAGCTTCCTGACGAACAATGTTGGGAATTTCATTTGCATGCATTAGCATCTCATGCATACTCATTAAAAAGGCCACCTCATTGGAATTAGTTCTCCCTCCAAATTAAGTTCCCCACCAGCGAGAATTTAGAAAGTTAATTTTTATGACTGTATATAAGTGGTTTGCACCTGGCAAGCTTCAACTCTTCCCTGGTTTTGAGGTCAGTAGGTGCTGATTTCACCTTCTGGAAGACCTCCCATAACTTCATTCATATTGAGTGCCGGTAGCAAAAGCTGCGCCAAGACAGAACGCAGGCTAAGTAGAGAAGGATTTTGGGGGTGTTGGGGGGGGGTGGGGGCATTGGTAGGTGGGGGAAAAAAGAGTGTCTGGGGAGGTGAGGAGGAGAGAGTGTTGAGTGTTGAGGTCCTGGGGGGTGATCTCAGGCTACAGGTGATAACAGGGAACAGTCACAGAGTGGGGGATGGGATGCAGTCAGGTGGCAGGTCCAG
Organism: Carcharodon carcharias; assembly: GCF_017639515.1. Classification (NCBI taxonomy): domain Eukaryota; kingdom Metazoa; phylum Chordata; class Chondrichthyes; order Lamniformes; family Lamnidae; genus Carcharodon; species Carcharodon carcharias. The sequence continues at coordinate 97,303,974 of NC_054482.1, read as the reverse complement.
GGTGAGAGTTTGATAGGTGAAGGTGGGGAGTGGGAGGTTGGGACTAGACAGGTGGCCCAAATAATGGAAGGGAGCAGAGTCAGGGTGGGCATGGGGACAAGAACAGGTGTTGGCTCTGAGGGGAGGGAAGGCACATGGAGGTGGATCGTAATAGGGTCCAAGCAACAGGAGGAGGTTCAAGGGTGACAGAAGGGAGAGGAATGATATTGGTTGGGTCTATGGTGAAGGGGGAAGTTGGTGGGTGAAGGGGGAAGGTAGAAGTTAGCGGATGTTTGTTCTCAACTCATGGGTCTCATAACATTGAGATCCCAGCAAGGTGTGGAGCTGCCATTCATTCTGTGCCATCTGCTGCTATCAGAGGCAGGGATGAAGGGAGGGAGCCAGGTAAATGCCTCCAAGGGCATGGCTGGTCAACAGCAGCCAACTCGCAACTCCAAACCTCCATCCTCTCAGGTGAATGGTCATGTCTGACAAGGGCGCATGTGGTTAGTCTTTCTGTGCTGCCATGGCAATATTCTCTCTATAGTCTCGAGGGTAATGAAGGCAAGTGGAATAGTGTCAGAGGGAGGCTTCTTGTACATGGCTTTCATCACCCTGGTCAAAGAGCAATGTGCGCAGTTATGTGTGAATGGGAACATCTATCTCTGGTCCTCCAGGATGTCCCTCACCTGGAAGGGGTGGCATGGGCTGCTATGTCTGGATGGAGGCCAGGCGAAGGGCTTGCATTTGCCTGCTGACTTTGAGGTGGGGGTCAACCTGTAAATGACATGCTCGCTAAATTCATCACTTCAATTTGTTCACAGATCCACTGAGGTGTTGATGATGCATGCTGCAGGAAACCCCGCCTTGCCAATGGCTCTCATCTGGATGACAAGGATGAAGACCCATCGCTGTTTGGCGTAGGGTCAGGAGGAGCAAGGGCTTGAGCAGCAAGAGGCAGTGTGGCCTCAAGGTCAAGATGCTGGCTAACAGTGTCCACTGTAATGGTGAGCATTGACCAGACCACGGGTGTATCGCAGGCATTGTTCTTATCTAGAAATGAGCAAAAGGCAATGCCAGAGGCACCTTAGTATGTCCCAGGATGTGGTTGTTCACATCAGCCAGCTTCTCCAGTCAGAACTGGAGCTGCAAGGACTCTAGAAGAGTAATACGGAGCTCCTGGCCTGCATTGAGTGAATGTGTGTCCAGGTGCGCGTTCAGCTGTCCTGCCACCCAATGGGAATCTTGCCAACTTTCCCGCCCGCCACTGGACTTAGACTCAAGAACGGAAGATTCCGCCCAGAGTCTTTTTACTTTACCATTAAATTCAAGCTCTCTGAATATCCTTGTATTTTCTCCAAGGGCAGCAATTTCGGGGATGTGCGGGGGTGGGCAGGCGGGTTCCTAATTGGCTCCCCCTATTGGGGGCGCACCGCCATTTTACGTGGGTGAGCCGATTAAGGCCCACCCAGCGTGACGTCCGCTCAGAAGCGCTGTGCACTCCTTGTGCGGGCGGTGGGGTGGGGGGATTCCCTGAGCCAGGAGTGTGCTCTTTCACACATGCGTGTGCGAAAGAGCGCACAGATCTCCCTGAGACAAAGTGCCGCCTCAGGGAGATTGGTGGAAGTTGTGAAAATCTTTTGAAGGGTAGAAAACTTTTTCCTGACATGTCCCCTCATGTGACACTGTCACATAAGCTGGGACATGTCAATTTCTTTTATTTAAACATTTTATAAAAATTTTAATACCCTCATGAAACCTCATCCCGCCTGTGGATGAGGTTTCATGTTTTTTCTGAAGGCCATCTGGGCTCTTTGCCTGCCCGCCAACCTTAAGGTTTTATTTACTTTTTTAACGGCTTTAATAGGTTTTTGACAGTTCGATGGGTGCGCAGCTGATTCGGCTGTGCGCCCGCCAAGCTGAAAATCTAAATGATGCAGGGTGACATCGGGACGCACGCCCGACATCACCCCTCGTCATTTTACGTATCACCGAGCAGGCCCCACCCTCCCCCCAGCTCACCGACCGGTAGATGCAGCCCCAAGTTTCCAAAAGATTGCATTTGAAAAGTTGGAGAAATGGTTCCATTTATATCTACCTAATCATAGTCAGAGAATCATCTGCAATGGCTTCTCTTCTAAATCCTGCACCATTATTTTTGGTGTCCCACCCGCCACCACCGCCCCCACCGAAGATCTATCCTTAGCCCCCTCTTATTTCTCATCTACATATTATGCGATATCATCTGTAAACAGTGTCAATTTCCACATGTATGCTGAGAACACCCAGTTCTACTTCACCACCTTCTATGTCGAACCATCCATTTTCTCTAAATTGTCACACTGTTTGCCTTACATCCGTTATTGAATGAGCAAAAATTTCCATCAACTATTAAGAAGACTAAAGTTTTGATCCCGGCTACAAACTGCATTCCCTAGCCACTGACTCCACCTCGCTCCATGGCTACTGTCTGAAGCCGAATCAGACTGTTTGCAACTTTACTCACATATTTAGCCCCGACTTAACCTTCCAACCACATATCCACACCATCACTAAGACCACCTATTTTCATCTCTGTGATACTGCTCCAACCATGTCCCTGCCTCAGCTCATCTTCTGCTGAAATCCTCATTAATGTCTCTGTTACCTTTAGACTTGACTATTCCTAATGTACTTCTGGCTAGCCTCCCAAGTTCTACCCTCTGTAAACTTGAAGTCTGTGCCCCTGTCCTAACTCATACCAATTCCCATTCACCTATCAACCCTGTGCTCACTGACATACATTGTCTCCTGGTTATGCAATGCTTCAAATATAAAATTATCAACCTTGTCTTCAAATCTCACTATGGTCGCACCCTTCTTGTCTCTGTAGACCCCTTCCAGCACCAGAACCTTGCAAGATGTCCATATTCTTCTAATGCTGGCCTCTTGAGCATCTCCGATTTTAGTCACTCTGGCATTGGTGGCTGTGCCTTCAGCAACCAAGGTCCTAAGCTCTGAAATTCCCTCCTTAAACCTCTCTTTCCACCTTTAAGACACTCCTTAAAACCTACCTCTTTGACCAAACATTTAGTCATCTGTCGTAATATTTATTTATGCAGTTTGGTGTCAAATTTTATTTTATAATGCTCCTGTGAAGTGCCTTGGGATGATTTATTATGTTAAAGGTGCTATGAAAATACAGGTTGTTGTTACTATTTCTCACCTCTGTCCATGACTTTATTTGCTCTGGGCTGACCTTGAGGTAGCAGCAACAAAGTTGGAAGGTGGCTCATCAAACTTCCAATTAGTTACTGATTTGGACGCACTGAAAGAAAATAAATGGAAACCAATATCAACATTGCCCAGAAATGCATTTCTGCATGGTGACAAGTTGGTGTTTAAGGCATGAATAAGCAGAAAATCACCCCTAAATGACTTTTGAGTTCTTTATTATGTAATTGTGTTCTGGATCTTGCCACTTTATTTCCTTTTTACCAATAGGGATATTTCCTTTTTATATTCCTTAAAGTAATCTTTAAAGCAAAGACTTTGTAAATTACTGAAGTTAATAACTATGAAACTTTCATGAAGCTTCCCACTCTGCTACAAGCGTTTCCAGCTTATACATTCTTGCTATAATTATAACTTTTAAAAAGCCAGTAATCCCAACTAATATCATAAAAGTGTATACTTAATGTGTAAAATGTTTAATTTTTTTATGATTCATTAACTGCACACAGCAATTATCTTATAATCTCACATCCGCTTGACACCACTCTCATATTGGTATCATCTGTTGTCTTTCCAGTGTGAGGGGATAAAGTAGGAACAACACAGAATGAGCTCTTTATTAGTGAAAGCAAGTATGTACTTAACCAGCAGATTAGTAGCATTCTTTTCTTTCTTTGCAAATATTTTGATTGCTCGTCCAAACTGAATAGTTGTTACATTTCTTTTTTTTAGAATTCATGCTTCTGCAATGCTGCCTTCTAGTTCTTATTTGTTCAGCTATCTAGTTCCAGCTGGTAGATCAAATCATTATGGGGCATAAATTTAGGAGCATGAAGAAAAGCCATGAAATGAGAAAAGGTCATTTGTTCTGTCAAGCCATTTCCTTCCACAGGCCATGTAGCTGTCACATCATGGAAACTACACAACCCTTTAAACTGCCGAGAAAACCTTCTACTTGCTCTATATTTGTTTACAATCTCCTAACTGCTCTATATTTATCTTTATAACCTCTGACCTGTTCTATATTTAACTTTATATCCACCTATCTGTTCCTTACAGAGTTTGTAACCACACAACTGTAATTGTGCTTTTGCTGAGTAAACCTTTATTTATTGTCACTTTGTGCTACTTACACAGCATTTTACAGCACAGAATCAAGCCAATAAGCCCAATAGGTCTATGCTGGTTTTTAGTTTCCATATGAACCTTCCTTTCTCCCTCATACACTTTTGTAGCTCCCCTTAAATGCATTTGATCCAAAACTCAATAGTACCTGTTGCATTCATTCATCTCCAGATAGGCCTATTGCTTCCCTTTACTCCTCCAGAATCATTCTAAAAGCCAAAGACGATACAAGGTTGCTATTCTCCATGACTAACTATCTTCATAAAACGCTTTCTCCTTCTTCCTCTGCTCTCACCTATAGGGTGCTGATGGATTTCTTTGCATCTGAGTTTGAGACCATCAGTGTAGCTGCTTCTGCTTTTGCATCCTCTTCCTCTCTCTCATACCTTCAATCTGTTTGTCAGCCTCATTTCACGGAGAACATGTTAATGCACTGGCACTTTCAGCAGTGGACATAAAGGTAGAAAAATTGCCTATGTTTCAGTTACACCAACTCCTTTCTAAAGGGACCACCATGAACAGCAATTATAATTGTGCTGAAGGTATCAGAAGCTGCAACCTCCTGTGGGCAGATATGCCATAGCGGCATAGGCACATGCTGAATATATGTTGGTGAGGTGAATTTTTCTGACCCCAGATAAAAATAAGAATATGAGAAATAGGAGCAGGAGTCAGCTGTTTGTCTCCTTGAGCCTGCTCCACTATTCAATAAGATCATGGCTCATTTGACTGTGGCATTAACTCCACTGTCCCCTGGAACCTTTGACTCCCTTGTAAATCAAAAATCTTTCTAGCTCAACCTCGATACTTTGGTCAAATCAAGAGTAGAGATCACAGGCAGACGCTCCCTGGCATTTGAGCCAGCGGAGTAATTCCGTGGATTTTCAGAGCTGAGCTATTTAGTGCATTAGATGAAGTAAACTTCAGGATGTTAGGACAAGACTTTGGGATTCTGAAGGCCAAGTTTAAGAGAGGTATCAAGAAGTATTTCTTGGATCTTCCAGCCCCAACACTGGTGGGCATCGTCACGGGTGGGATGGGAAAATTTGGAGAGCAGTTGAACGTCAATGGCTCTCCAAATTCTCTCGTCCCACCCACAATGATGCCCACCAGTATCAAGGCCAGAAAATCCTGGCCAAAGAGTGATGAACAAGTTGAATGGATTGCTCGGGTGGTTGAGACTAGGATACTGAAGTAGTTTTGAGAAACAGTTCGATTCTGTAATGGAGGATGGTAGGATAAGTATTTATAAAATGGGCTGAAGACTGATAGTCACCCAAACCTACCATATGATGTGGCAGCAAAGAACTGGATGAGCGCTGGAACAATGCTATGCAAAATTCCTTCTTCTTAAATATTTCATAGGTTCTGTAAAATTTCAGTAGTAATATAGGTTAACTTCATGATCTCTGGGATAGTTTCAAATGGTCCAACTGCATCATACAGCAGTTGTACTATACTGACAACACTGACATACTCATGGCCATCAAGTTTCATTTATATAGCTATGCTGAACTCCCCCTCTTGTCTACAGGTTATGACAGGGTGAAGACAAAAGTACTTTAAGTCATGCCACATGCCTCTTGTGGTTAAAAAGTTACTATCAATTATAGACCTGAACACTTCGTCTTTAAGAGAATCGTAACTCAGAAAGATGCATGAGTATATGTAAAACACTCTCTTGTAAAAATAAAAGTATTGATAGTAAATAAGCTGTAAACCAAAACAACTATTGATTTAGTTTCATGCCAATGCTCAATAAGAACATAAATCTTTCTTGCATGAAAAATAATGGAAACTCTTTATTCAGCTTGGTTTCTTTGTAATTTTTATCTTTCCAGAATTCATGATGACGTTATCATGTTTAAATTTTCAAAAACATTTTTGGTCTATACCGTAACATTTCTGACACTATCAATGTTAGAAAATTAAAAACAGTTAACATGTAATGACACATTCAACTGGGAGAGTGAAAGATGGTATCAGGTCCCTGAGGAAGTGATGTAGCATGCAGTTTTCCCTTAATGAACAGCAGAAAATTTGTTGCTGAGTTTAAAATAAATGTTTTAATAACTCTGTTAAAACAGTAGACAGAGTAATATTGTAAGAAAACACCCACTTAATGTTGTCAACAGTAGTTTCCTGAATATTGTGTCTAAATAGAAGGTAAATTGGTGTCTAATTTCTGCTTCATTTTATTGTTAAGTGGGATTCTTGTGTGTGAGGGGACAAGACAAGTTCATATGGGTGATGCCTTGAGGAAATTTAAGTCCTAGGGCTCATTTCTATATCCAGGTCCTAATACCCATTCAAACTTGGCAGGCAGTGGCAAAAATTCTGGCAACAGCAGGCCATTGCCAGTGACCCACAAGAACAGTTCCTGGCAGTCAAATAAGTGACAGCAGAGTGGGCGGTGGAGTGGTGGATTCAGGAAGCGATCGCAATCCATGGAGGGAGGGGAAGTCTGGGGCAATGGAGATCCAAGATTTCCTAGCAAACTGTTTAAAAACAGTTATACTAACATTATTATGAAAACAGCAAATTGCATTTGCATACCACCTTTGGAGTAGTAAAATATCCCAAGGCATTTCATAGGAACACAATCAGATAAAAAGTCTCACCAAGCCAAAGGAGGATATATTAGGATGGGTGGCTAAAAGTTTCCTCAAGTACCTTCGAAAAGGAGGAGAAAGGTAGAGAGGTGGAAATGTTCACTGACAGAATTCTAGATCTTAGGATCTAGGTGGCTGAAGCCATGAGCAAGCTCAATTTTTTCACCCAGAGGGTGGTGGGATCTGAAACTCACTGCCTGAAAGGGTGGTAGAGACAGAAACCCTCAAAACATTTAGAAAGTATTTGCTTATGCACTTGAAGTGCCTTAACCACAAGGCTATAGACTAAGAGCTGGAAAGTTGGATTAGGCTGGATGGCTACTTGTTGGCTATGCAGACAGGATGGGTTGAATGGCCTCCTTCCATCTTGTGCATTTCTATGAAGCAGTCTGATAAAGGCAATGGAGAGGTCGAGAGAGGTGGTGATGAAGTAGTGCAGGGTATCATCAGCATATATATTGAACTTATATCTTTGAATGAAGTTGTCTCCGAACATTTTTGCTTTACACAAATAACCAGAGCTTCTGAAACATTATGAAACTTTTTAAACAATATAGTCTTTGAGGTATGAAGGGGTCTCCTTCCTTGAATGTGAGGAGGTGATGATTGTTCTGTTTAGCTTGTTTGGTTTCAGCTTGAGTGAGTATATAAGTATAGAATGTTGAGCTTTAGGATTAATAAAATCCTCAACTCCCTCTGAATAATGACTTGTCGCAGCATTTGGATCAGGGCGTCATGCTGTAGGCATCAGGATTATTAGATCAAAGAGATAGTTATCAATCATGCAGTAAAACTTGCCTTTAGAAACCAGTGCTAGATTCTGAAAGTTTAGGCTGTGGTTTGTCAAATATGGAGTAGCAGAGCTTCTGATCAGTGAACGCTTTTGTCAACCGCATATGCATAAGGAAATTGTTGTCAATGTGGCATTCACAATCTGCATAGAAATGCCCTTCAGCTTACCTATACTGCTGAATACTTCAGAGAATTCACTGTAGAAAGCATCCTCTAGTGTTGGTATATTGATGCTCCATCATGCTGAAGGTTTCCAATGAGTTGTAGTTATTGGTTTTATGTAAAATATGTAGATAACTAAGGAATAAACCAGGTCAGTGTATTTAGCAGGCCATATGAGGAAGTAATTAATCAAATGACAATCACATCAGTCTATGTTGCCAGTGGATCTGCTGCGTTCACTGCAGTATATATTTATCCAAATGTTACAGCGGAAACTAGAGGAGTGATTTTAACTTTGTTCATTCAGCAGAAACAACATGGGCAGTTAAAATTGTCTGGAAGACATAACTGCCCTTTCTTCCTTCCCACAATCTTCAATCATGACCTGTTACATAAGAAATAGGGGCAGGAATAAGCCATTCAGCCTTTCGAGCCTGCTTTACCATTCAATGAGGTCATGACTGATCTTCCAGCTCAACACCATTTTCCTGCATGATCCCTGTATCCCTCGATGCTTATAACATGTAGAAATCGATTGATCTCAGTCTCGAACTTACTCAATGACTGAGCCTCCACAGACCTCTGAGACAGAGAATTCCAAAGATTCACCATCCTCTGAGTGAAGAAATTCCTCCTCATCTCAGTCCTAAATGGCCAGCCCCTTATTCTGAGATTGTGTCTCTTAGTTCCAGACCCCTCAGCCAAGAGAAACATCCTTCCTGCATCTATCCTTTCGAGCCCTGTAAGAATTTTGTATGTTCGAGAAAACCTCTCATTCTTCTAAACTCCAGAGAATAAAGGCCCAGTCTATTTAATCTTTCCCCATAAGACAATCCCTCCATCCCAGGGATTAGTTTGCTGAACCTTTGTTGCATTCCCTCTATGGCAAGTGTATATTTTCTTCTAGGTAAGAAGACCAAAACTGCACACACTACTCCAGGTGAGATCTCACCAAAGCTCTATATAATTACAGTAAGACAACTTTATTCCTATACTCAAATCCTCTTGCAATAAAGGCCAACATACCATTTGCCTTCTTGATTGCCTTCTTAACCTGCAAGTTAGCTTTCAGTGACTTATAAACAAGAACACCCAAGTCCCTTTGAAGTTCAACACTTGCCAGCCTCTCACCATTTAAGAAATACTCTGTATTTCTGTTTTTCCTACCGAAGTGGATAACTTCACATTTCTCCACATCGTATTCCATCTGCCAAATTTTCACTTAGCCTCTCCAAATCCCCTTGAAGCTTCTTTACATCCTCCTTACACTTCCGCCTACTTTTATGTCATCTGCAAACTTGGAAATATTACATTTAATCCCTGCATCCAAATTACTGATATAGATTGTGAATAGTTGGGGCCTAAGCACTGATCCTTACCCACTAGTCACATCCCACCAACCTGAAAATGGCCCATTTATTCCTAACCTGTTTTCTGTCCATTAGCCAGTTCTCAATCCATGCCAGTATATTACCCGCAAAGCCCACATGCTCAAATTTTGCTTACTAACCTCTTGTGTGGGACCTTATCAAAAGCTTTCTGAAAATGTAATTATACACATCCACCAGCTCCCCTTTATCTGTTCTGCTAGTTACTTCCTCAAAAAACTCCAACCACATTCGTTAAACATGATTTCCCTTTCGTAAATCCCTTTCATGAATCCCTTTCATGATTTCCCTTTCATAAACGTTCTCAAGGATACCCAACTGAAACCAAGAAGGTCATTCTTGAAATATGCAGATTGGGCTCCAATGATGCAACTGGTCATTGACTGCTATTTTAACCAGTGATCCAAATGGGAGGGCACTGTCGCTTTGCCTCCCGGTGATGCTAGCAATATGAAGAGTTGAGGGCCAAAGTAGGCCCAAGAGCTAAGTTTAAATCTTAACTGCCACACGTTCCACTCCTTTCATTATTGTAAGCCTCTCCTAAAATCCACTTTCCACAACTTACCCATGTGCAAGGGACCATTCTTTAGGTTCTGTCGCTTCCCTCCTCCTGCTTCCCATCAGTTTCAGCCAACAAATGAACAGGGAGGCCATGCTGATGAGGCCTGGGAGTTAAAATCGCCCCCAAGTTTGATGTTTGCCTTGGTCCCGGCTGCCCAATTCTCATTCCAAGTTAAAATTAGGTTTTTAAGTTTCCTGTTGGAATAAAGATGCAGCAATTATGACGCTTGCAATAATAAGACTTATACTACAAATAACTAAATAATGTTTATAAACACAAACACAATTTGTTGTCAAAAATTGTGGATATTTTAAGCCTAAGTATGAAGGACTTCTCTACATTACGCAGGCTTTGCTATAAGTTTCAGTCTGTTCTACACATTTATCCATCCAAGTAATAATACAATGCTGCTGAGTAATAGGGACTCAAGATGGTTCCTCAGAGATCAAGCATGTAATTAAAATCTAATGTGTCTGGTGAGAAACGGGCAGGTTTGGGTCAACCACCCATTTTATACTCCACTGAAATCAATAAAGAGCAAAATTGGGCAGGGTGTAAAACAGCCATCCACCTGCCAGGTTATGTTAAAATCACCAAGACTCTTAAGCCAAATACCATGACAACAGCCAAGAATATTTGCTGAGCAAAGATACAATGAGACACTTATTGCTATAAAGACAATTGCTAAACATATGCCATATGCAACTTGAAGAAGTCCTTCAAATGCTTGGCCAAATGATGGGACATATAGCAGAAAAACCTGACCAGTTTCTCCAAGGTAATCTTTGTTGCACACTGCACATGTTTGCTATCTGTACATCCGAACCATGAAATAAGTGCAGAAGGAAGAGGGTCAAGTACACAGCAGATTTCTGACAACGGCTCAGAAGATATCTGAATTGAAACACTTAGTAGTTAGCAAAATGCACACATTGGCATTCATAGATGAAAACTTCATTTAAGTTTCAGAGCTACCCAATGGAATAAGTCCTGGAAACAAATGCACAATGCAGCAGATCAACGCAGCTTTCCTACATTTAATTATATGCTAACTGAATTACTTTGGATGACCATCATCGGATCTAGTGTTAACTCTGCATCATTAGAGAAAAAAAGCCTGGAGACCAATGAAATAAGTGCAACCAAATTTAATACCTTAAAAGTAATGAGGGCATGTATTACTGTGTTTCATCCCATAATTCCCCTAGGTATTATGTGTTTTTTAAAACTTCGTTGATGTCCCTTCTAGTGGGAAGGGTAAGTAAAGTACCTGGAGGCTGACGCACAGTGAAAGCTTCTTGGTATTGAGGTGTCTTGTGCCTTTGTGGGTCATAAGTTAACCTACAAGTGCCTGTGCTACATCTGCTCCTGGGATGGAGAGCTGGCATGTCCACTGTAACTTGAACAGAGTGTTGCATGACCATATGAATCAGGAGCAGGACTAGGCCATTTGGACCCTCAAGCCTGCTCCACTATTCAATAAGTTCATGGGTGATCTGACTGTGAACTCAGCTCCACATTCCCGCATACCCCAAAATCCTTCAAGTCCCTTGTTAGTCAAGAATCTATCTACCCTGCCTCCACCGCTCTCAGGGGAAGAGAGTTCCAAAGACTAATGACCCTCTGAGGGAAAAAAATTCTCCTTATCTCAATCTTAAGTGGGAGACCCCTTACTTTTAAACTGTACCCCCTAGTTCTAGTCTCTCCCACAAAGGGGAACATCCTTTAGTATCCGCCTAGTCAAGTCCCCTCAGGATCTTTTATATCTCAATAAGATAACTTCTCATTCTTCTAAACTCCAACAGTTAGGCCCAGCCTGTTCAGCCTTTCCTCATAAGATAACCCCCATCCCAGTTATCAGTCAAGTGCACCTTCTCTAAACTGCTCTTAATGCATTTATATCCTTTCTTAAATAAGGAGACCAAAATTGTACGCAGTACGCCAGATTTTTTTTTATTCATTCATGTGATGTGGGTTTTGCTGGCTGGGCCAGCATTTCCTGCCCATCCCTAGTTGCCCTTGAGAAGGTGGTGGTGAGCTGCTTGAACTACTGCAGTCCATGTGATGTAGGTACACCCACAGTGCTGTTAAGAAGGGAGTTCCAGGATTTTGACCCAGCAACAGTGAAGGAACGGCGATATATTTCCAAGTCAGGACGATGAGTGACTTGGAGGGAAACTTCCAGGTTCCCATCTATCTGCTGCTCTTGTCCTTCTAGATGGTAGTGGTTGTGAGTTTGGAAGGAGCTGTCTAAGGAGCCTTGGTGAATTCCTGCAGTACACACTGCTGCTACGGTGCATCGGTGGTGGAGGGAGTGAATTTTTATGGAAGTGGTGCCAATCAAGTGGGCTGCTTTGTCCTAGATGGTGTCAAGCTTCTTGAGTGTTATGGGAGCTGCACTCATCCAGGCAAGTGAGGAATATTCCATCACACTCATGACTTGTGCCTTGTAGATGGTGGACAGGCTTTGGGGAGTCAGGAGGTGAGTTACACGTCGCAAGGATTCAGAGCCTCTGACCTGATCTTGTAACCACAATATTTATATGGCTGGTCCAGTTCAATTTCTGGTCAATGGTAACACCCAGGGTGTTAGTAGTAGGGGATTCAGTGATGGTAATGCCTTTGAACATCAAGGGGTGATGGTTAGATTCTCTCTTGTTGGAGATGGTCATTGCCTGGCACTTGTGTGACGCAAATGTTACTTGCCACTTGTCAGCCCAAGCCTGGATATTGTCCGGGTCTTGCTATATTTGGACATGGACTGCTTCAGTATCTGAGGAGTCATGAATGGTGCTGAACATTGTACAATCATCAGTAAACATCCCCGCTTCTGACCTTATGATGGAAGGAAGGTCATTGATGGTTGGGCCAAGGACACTACCCTGAGGGTGTTTTTTTGATTTGTTCATGGGATCGCAGGCTCAGCATTTATTGGCCATCTTGTTCAGAGGGTATTTAAGTCAACTACATTGCTGTGGGTCTGAAGTCACATGTAGGCCTGACCAGGTAAGGACAGCAGATTTCCTCCCCTAAAGGGCATTGGTGAACCAGATGAGTTTTTAAGACAATGGGCAATAGTTTCATGGTCATCGTCAAACATTTAATTCCAGATTTTTATTGACTTTGAATTTCACCATCTGCCATGGTGGGATTCAAACCCAGGTCCCCAGAGCATTACACTGGGTGTCTTGAATACTAATCAGTGACAATACCACTATGCAACCGCCTTCCCTTGCAGTGATGTCTTGCAGCTGAGAAGACTGACCTCCAACAACCACAACCATCTCCCTTTGTGCAAGGTATGGCTCCAACCAGTGGAGAGTTTTCCCCCGATTCCCATTGACTCCAGGTTTGCTAGGGCTCCTTGATGCTATACTTGTTCAAATGCGGCCTTAATGTCAAGGGCAGTCACTCTTGCCTTACCTCGGGAATTCAGCTCTTTTGTCCATGTTTGAATCAAGGCTGTATTTCAGGTCAAGAGTTCAGTGGCCCTGGCAGAACCCAAAATGGGCATCAATGATCAGGTTATTGCTAAGCAAGTGCCACTTGATAGCACTGTTGATGACCCCTTCCGTTATTTTACTGATAATCGAGAGTAGGCTAATGGGGCGGTAATTGGCTGGGCTGGTATGTCCTGCTTTTTGTGTACAGGACATACCTGGCCAATTTTCCCCATAGCCGGGTAGGTGCCAGTGCTTTAGCTATACTGGAACAGCTTGGCAGGGGCATGGGAAGTTCTGGAGCACAAGTCTTCAGTACTATTGCTGGAATATTGTCAGGGCCCATAGCCTTTGCACTATCTAGTGCCTTCAGCTGTTTCTTGATATCATGTGGAGTGAATTGAATTGGCAGAAGACTGTGATCTCAGCAAAGTCCTATACATTTGCAGCAAAAAATGGCAGCACCCTGGGAGACAGCAATCTCAACCATTGCCACTGTGTTCTCCTTCAGCATGTCCATTGATGTGCATGGGAGCAAAGCTCTGAACAGAAATTAGATCTGTAAAGCCCTACAAAATAGCCCTCTCTATCCAAATCCCCTTGGTGATAGGAGCCCAAGATTCCTGTAGTAACATTATGAGAGATACTCTTAGAGTCCAAAGCATGATTGTGAATGGTACCTTTGCAAGATATATAGGAGTTGCTATGCACTCCACCATGGACAGCAGTTCAGTTAAATGTCCAATATGCTTGCAGAGCCAATGTGGTATTTTGCACACTCTCATATAGCAACACCGAATGCTTATGCACAGGTATCTTTTTAAATGAATGTCCTATGAGGTGCAAATCCAAAAAAGGATGCTAGGTAGGAAAAACAGAATGAGACTAAACTTGCCAGGAACATAAAAGAGTGTGTAAGAGCTTTTACAGGTATATAAAAAAGGAGAGAGTAGCTAAAGTTAACATTAGTCCCTTAGAAACAAAGAGAAATTACTATGGGAATGAGAAAATTACAGAAACATTAACAGATATGTTGTGTTGTTCTTCACAGTAGAAGACACAAGTTACATACCAGAAATAGAGGGTAACCTTGGGCTACGGAATATATCAGCAGCGGAAAAAGTACTGGAGAAACTTAAAGAACTAAAATCCAACAAATCCACCAGGCCTATATCCTAGGGTTCCAAAAAAGGTTGTTGCGGAGGTAGTGGATGCACTGGTTATGATTTTCCAAAATTCCCTAGGTTCTGGAATGAACCCAGCAGTTGGGACGTAGCAAATGTGAAACTATTATTCAAGAAAGGAGGGAGAGAGCAAACATGGAACTATAGGCCAGTTAGCCTGACATCAGTCACTGAGAAAGTGTTGGAGTCTATTATTAAGGAAGTCTTAACAATGCACTTTTAAAGTCATTGTATGGTCAGACAAAGTCCATATTGTTTTACAAAAGGGAATATCTTTGTCAAATTTATTAGCGTTTTTTGAGGATGTAACTAGTAGGGTAGATAAAGGGGAACCAGTAGATGTAGTATACTTGGATTTCTAAAAGGCATTCAATAAGATGCCAGACAAAAGGTTAATACATATGAAAAGGGCTCATGGAGTTGGGGGTAATATAATAGCATGGATAGAGGATTGATTAACAGACAGGAAGCACAAAATAGGGATAAATGGGGTATTTTTAAGTTGGCAGGTTGTGGCTAGTGGAGTGCCATCAGGAGCAGTGTTGGGGCCTCAGCTATTTACAATCTATATTCATATCTTAGATGATGAGACCAAGAGTAATGTACCTAAGTTTACTGAAAATACAAAGCTAAGTGGGAATGCAAATTGTGAGGAGGGCACAAAGAGGCTGCGAAGCAATATAGACAGGCTAAGTAAGTGGGCAACATGGTGGCAGATGGAGTATAATGCAAGCAAATGTGGAGTTTTCCACTTAGTCTAAGAATAGAAAAACAGAATATTTTTTTAAAAGGTGTTAAACTTGTAAACATTGATAACAAAACAAAAACAGAATTACCTGGAAAAACTCAGCAGGTCTGGCAGCATCAGCGGACAAGAAAAGAGTTGACGTTTCGAGTCCTCATGACCCTTCAACTGAACTGATCAGTTCTGTTGAAGGGTCATGAGGACTCGAAACGTCAACTCTTTTCTTGTCCGCCGATGCTGCCAGACCTGCTGAGTTTTTCCAGGTAATTCTGTTATTGTTGTAAACATTGATGTTCAGAGGGCTTGGGTATACTCCTACAAGGAACACAAAATGAGCATGCAGGTACAATTAGGAAGGCAAAATGGCATGTTGGCCTTTATTGTATGGGGATTAGAGTACAAGAATCAAACAGTCTTGCTACAGTTGTACAGAACTTTGGTGAGACCACACCTATGTGCAGTTTTGATCTCCATATTTAAGGAAGGATATGCTTGCATTGGACAGTCATCAGCCAGCCAGCCATAAGGCCACGGCCCAGACAATATACCGGTAGAATTATTTAAGGTGGGAGGAGAATCAGTAGTGGACAGGATATGTAGAATGTGTGTGGCACTGTGGGAGACCAGCGATTGGCTGGAGGACTAGAGTGATTCTACTTTCATTCCTCTTCCGAAGAAAGGTGACCTGAAACTGCTCAAATTATAGAACAATTGCTTTGGGGGTCTCACACTAGTAAAATCTTGCTCAGGATCATCCTGAAAAGGATCTGGAAAAAGACAGGGAGTGAGGTTGCTGATGAGCAAGTTGGATTTTGACATAGAAGAGGTACCAGTGATCAAGTCACTAATCTTAGAATCATAATGTGCAAAGTCCAAGAACATCAGCAGCCAATATACTTGTGCTTCATTGATTTTAAGGTGGCATTCAATTGGGTCTCATACAAGAAACTCTGGTTGACAATATTTGACGTGGAATACCCACCACAGTTAATCAGCTTGCTAGCCAAGTTTCATTGTAAGCAATAAGCTAGGGTCAGAGTTGCCGGCAGCCTCTCAGGATGGTTCAGAGTCAAAAAGGGTATTAGACAGGTGTCTGTCATCTCACCATATTTATTCAACACTGTAGCAGAAATGGTTATGAGAGAGACACTTAATGGATATAATGGTGGGTTACCAATTGGCGGGCAGCGAGCTTCAAATCTATGGTATGCTGATGTCATTATTCTGCTTGCTAACTCAATGGAGGAGCTACAGGAGTTGGTGGATCATCTTGATCAAATGAACTGGACGAAGCTGACCTGTCTCCTCATCAATGTTGACAAGGCACAGATGATGAGCATAGGTGGTAAGACCTTCAGCTTGAGCAGGTTGATATCTTCTGCTATCTTGGATCACTCATCATGGAAGATGTAGAGTCTACCAATGAAATTCAGGCCATACTTAAGAAGGGTCATGGCATTGTGAACTCACTTAAAAGAGAATGAAGTAGACACAGCAGCTCAATTACAACAAAAATTTGTCTTCTGAAAGTCCTTGTGTGGCTGGTGATAATGTATGACTGTGAATGCTGGGCCATCAAGAGTGAGGAGGCTAGAATAAGAGCATTAGATATGAAAGGGCACAGATGGATATTACATGTGTCATGGGTGGTCAAGTGGACAAATGAGTGGGTGCTTGAGAAAGCTGGTGTTAAGAGGAACTTGTTTGAAGCAGTGATACCAAGGAAGCTGTCATATTTTGGGCATGTGATGAGAACAGGAGAGGAGTGTTTGGAAAAAGAGGAAATGCAAGGTAAAACACCTGGAAAATGTACACAAGGAAGATCCAAGATGGCATGGATGGATAATATCAGAATGTGTTTGGCCTCTCCATGGGACAGGCAGTGAGGGCAGTGGAGAAGAGAAATTAGTGGAGAAAGATTGTTCATAGTTCAGCCAACCTTCGGAATGAGGACAGATGAAAGATGAGACATACTTGCATTGGAGGCAGTACAACGAAGGTTTACTAGGTTGGTTCTTGGGATGAGAGAGATATCTATGACGAGAAGCTGATTAAATTGGGTCTATACTCTCTGGAGTTTAGAAGTATGAGAGATGATCTCATTGAAACTTACAAGATTCTGAAGGGGCTTGACAGAGTACACACTGACAGGTTGTTTCCCCTGGCTGGAGAATCTAGAACACGGGACACATAAGCTCAGGATAAGGGGACGACCATTTAGAACAGAGATGAAGTTAAATTTCTTCAAAGGGTTGTGAATCTTTGAAATTCTCACCCCAGATGGTTATGGATGCTCCATCACTGAATATATTTAAGGCTGAGACAGACAGATTTTTGGTCTTTCAGGGAATCAAGGGATATGGGGAGCAGGCAGTGGAGTTGCGGCAGAAGATCAGCTATGGTTGTATTGAATGTCAGACCAGGCTTGATGGAGTCTACTCCAGCTCCTATTTCTTATGTTATGTTCTTCTGGCCATCTGGTTCCTGATTCACCAATGTCACCTCAAGTTTGTGTTCATTAAAATCCTGTGATCTATCTGGATTATTCATCTCAAACTGATGTCCAGGTCTCCCCACATGGATGGTTTTGTGCTGTTTCTCACAGGAGATGAAATGAATTACACAGTGTATTGCAAGGTGGGAATTTATTTGGTTTCTGTAACAAATTGAGCTGTTTCTTGGGAGCCATCTATAGAAAGAATAGAACTATTTTAGAATGCTACCTGCAAGACATCCTGTGAAGGATAACAAATAAGAATCTGACTAGGTTGAAGTTTGTGGGAGATTACTGGCTTCATCTTTCCACATTTCTTCTATGCTCTCAGATCTCAGTATATGAGCCTTTTTTGAAAGCATTTGAGGGCTCAAAGTTGAAGGATCTACCAGGATTATGTCTGCTTTGTCCTACAAACAAAGTAGTAATGGCGATATATGTGGAAATCTGAAGATATGCAATGTCACATAAATGCCCATTCTGCATCCGTGCACGTACATGTGAGTAAATGAATATGCATCATGCAGGTGAGTATTTTTGGAAACTTGCTTTATTGATTCACCTTGACAATGGTTCCATTTTCAGTTAAAAAGTTGTCCTGCTGGAATATTGGCCTGCACGCGAAGCTTTGAAAGAGTCTGTAAAGTTCAGAACTTTGTATGCAGCTTCAGTATAATAAGTGTGAGGTCTTTTTTTATAACATGCCCATGTACCTTGGATGGATAAACACTAGGTAGGCTGGCACGTTTTTGAATGCTAACAAACTTCATGCTCTTCTGCTGACAGGTCTTCAGAACTTCGGACACTAGATGAGCTTGTGCATTCATTGTCTGTTTTTGATGTAGAGCATGTTGCATTTGATGACTTCCAAGTTAATGTGCGAGGAGTACATGTACATTTGGTGAAATAATGGCCTTTAGTTAAGCTCTAAAATTAGATTAGGAAGCTCATGTGGTGAAAATTACTGATGGAGACTTGATGAGAATTTTGAAGTTGGTGCACTGAAGATTGGGGAAGCAATAAAGGATCAGGGGTGGTAAGAGGTTGAGGCTTTGTATGGAATGGAAATACAAGGCAGAGTTTCAGATAAGTTGGAATAACAGGAAGCTGATGAGGAGAGTTTTGGAAAAATTCAGCCTGGAAGTGAGGACAACGTTTTCTGCACACTGTGGAATACGGAGGTAAACAAAACACTTGCAAGTAAAAAAAGTTACATAATTTTGCAGCAAAGACTAGGAAACTACCCAAACTCAGCTATTCATTGACCCCCAACAATGAAGAAGACTGACAGGTTCCCTCACCCAGCTGACTGGGCATCCATTATGTTTTAAAAGCAAAAAACTGCGGATGCTGGAAATCCAAAACAAAAACACCTGGAAAAAACTCGCAGGTCTGACAGCATCTGCAGAGAGGAACACAGTTAACATTTCGAGTCCGTATGACTCTTCAACAGAACTAAGGAAAAATAGAAAAGAAGTGAAATATAAGCTGGTTTAAGGGGGGCTGGGACAGGTAGAGCTGGATAGAGGGCCAGTGATAGGTGGAGATAACCAAAAGATGTCATAGACAAAAGGACAAAGAGGTGTTGAAGCTGGTGATATTATCCAAGGAATGTGATAATAAAGGTACAGATAGCCTAGTGGGGGTGGGGTGGGAGGGAAGGGATCCAGACAGGTTAAAAGGCAGAGATAAAACAATGGATGGAAATACATTTAAAAATAATGGAAATAAGTGGGAAAAGAAAAATCTATATAAATTATTGGGAAAAAAGGGGGATTGGAAAGGGGTGGGGATGGAGGAGACAGTTCATGATCTAAAATTGTTGAACTCAATATTCAGCCTGGAAGGCTGTAAAGTGCCTAGTCAGAAGATGAGTTGCTGTTCCTCGAGTTTGCGTTGAGCTTCACTGGAACAATGCAGCAGGCCAAGGACGGACAGGGAGGTCTGAGTCACGCTTGCGGAGAGACCGAAGGTGTTCTGCAAAGCGGTCACCCAGTCTGCGTTTGGTCTCTCCAATGTTGAGGAAACCGCATTGGGAGCAGCGAATGCAGTAGACTAAATTGAGGGAAGAGCAACTGAAATGCTGCTTCACTTGAAAGGAGTGTTTGGGCCCTTGGACGTTGAGGAGAGGGCAGATGTTGCACCTTCTACGGTTGCATGGGAAGGTGCCGTGGGAGGGGATTGAGGTGTAGGGGGTGATGGAGGAGTGGACCAGGGTGTCCCGGAGGGAAAGATCCCTGCAGAATGCTGCAAGGGGGGGGTGAAGAGATGTGTTTGGTGGTGGCATCATGCTGGAGTTGGCGGAAATGGCAGAGGATGATCCTTTGAATGCAGAGGCTAGTGGGGTGATGAGGACAGGGGGGACCCTATCATGGTTCTGGGAGGGAGAGGAAGGTGTGAGCGCGGGTGCTTGGGAGATGGGCCAGACACGGTTGAGGGTCCTGTCAATCACTGTGGGTGGAAAACCTCGGTTAAGGAAGAAGGAAGACATGTCAGAGGAACTGTTTTTGAAAGTGGCATCATCAGAACAGATGCGACAGAGGTGAAGAAACTGAGAGAATGGGATGGAGTCCTTATAGGAAGCGGGGTGTGAGGAGCTGTGGGAGTCGGTAAGCTTGTAATGAATATTGGTGGACATTCTATCACCAGAAATTGAGACAGAGAGGTCAAGGAAGGGGAGGGAAGTGTCAGAGATGGACCATGCGAAAATGCTGGAGGGTTGAAAATTGGAAGCAAAATTAATAAATTTTTCCAGGTCCAGACGAGAGCATGAAGCAACACTGAAGCAATCATCGATGTAGCAGAGAAAGAGTTGTGGGAGGGGGTCGGAGTAGGACTGGAACAAGGAATGCTCCACATACACCATAAAGAGACAGGCATAACTGGGTCCCATGCGGGTACCCATCTCTACACCTTTTATTTGGTGGAAGTGAGAGGAGTTGAAGGAG
This sequence comes from Carcharodon carcharias, assembly GCF_017639515.1. Lineage (NCBI taxonomy): Eukaryota > Metazoa > Chordata > Chondrichthyes > Lamniformes > Lamnidae > Carcharodon > Carcharodon carcharias. The sequence goes on along the minus strand of NC_054482.1, from coordinate 97,283,330 downwards.
AAATTGTTCAGTGTGAGAACAAGTCCAGCCAGACTGAGGAGAGTAGTGGTGGATGAGGATTGTTCGGGCCTCTGTTCGAGAAACGAAGAGCCATCAGGCCATCCCTGTAGGGATGGAGGTGTAGAGGGATTGGACATCCATGGTGAAGAGGAGGCAGTTGGGGCCAGGGAACTGGAAATTTTTGATATGATGTAGGGTGTCAGAGGAATCATGCTTCACTTGAAAGGAGTGTTTGGGCCCTTGGACGTTGAGGAGAGGGCAGATGTTGCACCTTCTACGGTTGCATGGGAAGGTGCCGTGGGAGGGGATTGAGGTGTAGGGGGTGATGGAGGAGTGGACCAGGGTGTCCCGGAAGGACACCCTACATCATATCAGTTCCCTGGCCCCAACTGCCTCCTCTTCACCATGGGAAGGGACTGGACAAGGGGAGAGAGAATGGATCAAGACAGCAAGAAATGAGTTCAGTGGGGCAGGAACAGACTGACACGATTGGTCTGCTGGGACAGTCCTGTTTGTGGATTTTGGGTAGGAGGTAGAAGCTCTGAGGTTGGGAGACTATGAAGTTGGAAGCTGTGGAAGGAAGATCTCCAGAGAAGATGAGGTCAGTAATAGTCCCGGAAATGATGACTTGATGTTGAGTGTTGGGGTCATGGGGAGGTAGGAGGAAGTGTCTGCGAGTTGACGCTCAGCCTCTGCGAGGTAGATGTCAGTGCGCCAGACAACAGCACCACCTTTGTCAGCAGCTTTGATGACAATGTCAGGGTTGGACCTGAGAGAACGGAGTGCAACAAGTTGAGAGAGACAGGTTAGAGAAGTGAGAAGAGCAGAGAAATTGAGACATCTGATGCCACGCCGACAGTTCTCAATGAAAAGATCAAGAGCAAGTAAGAATCCAGAGGGAGGGGTCCAGGTGGAGGGAGAATATTGGAGATGGGTAAAAGGATCCATTGAATGGGGAGAGGACTCCTGCCCAAAGAAGTGAGCACGGAGACGAAGGCGGCAGAAGAAGAGTTCAGCATCGTGCTGAGCCCAAAATTCATTGAGATGAGGTATGCCCATTATGTTTTATCTGTGTTAAAGGCATAATATACAAATACAGTGGATACTGCATGGTAATGGTCCATAATTTGGGTACCAAAATTATGCAGCCGGACAAACCTTTCTTGTACCAAAACAGAAAATGCTGGAAAAACTCAGGTCTGACAGCATCTGTGGAGGGAGAAAAACAAAGTTAAAGTTTCGAGTCCATATGACCCTACTTCAGAGCTGAAGAGAAGTGAAAATGTGATGAAATTTATGCTGTTTAAGCGAGGTGGGGCAGATGGAGCTGGATAGAAGGCCAGTGATAGGTGGGGACAAAGGAGGGATTGACAAGGATGTAATTAACTAAAGGACGAAGGGATTGTTAATGGTAGTGGTTAGTGCTAAAAAAGGTGCTAATCGTGGTGTAAAGGTAAGAAAGCAGAATGTGATTATAACAGAACAAGGGTTGCATTGTGCGAAAGAACAAAATGGAATAAGTGACAGATGGCCCTGTAGGGAATGGGGTGGGGGAGGGGACAATGGTGAGGAAAAAAAAAGATAGAAAATGGGATTTTGAAAAGGGGATAGAACTACAGATAAATAAATAAAAATAAAACAAGCCGATAAAAAGTAAAAATTAATGTAGAAGCGGGGTACAAAAGGGGGTTAGGATGGAAGAGACAGTTTATGGTCTGAAGTTGTTGAACTCAATGTTAAGTCCAAAAGGCTGTAAGGTGCCTAATCGGAAGATGAGGTGCTTTTCCTCCAGTTTACGTTGGGCTTCACTGGAACATTGCAGCTGGCCAAGGACGGACATGTGGGCATGACAGCAGGGTGGAGTGTTGAAATGGCAAGTGACAGGGAGGTCTGGGTCATGCTTGCGGACAGACTGGAGGTGTTATGTAAAGCGGTCGCCCAGTCTGCATTTGGTTTCCCTGATCTGGAGGAAACCACATTGGGAGCAGCAGATGCAGTAGTCCAAATTGAAGGAGGTACAAGTGAAGTGCTGCAGAAAGGAGTGTTTGAGCCCATCTTGTACCTCCCTGCAGTTACTGGGTGCTTTAATACCTGTCGACAAAAAAAGTCTTGCATTTATATAGTGCCTTTTGCCACCACAGGGAGCCCCAAAGTACTATACAGCCAATGAAGTACTATGGAAGAGTGAAACTACAGATCTCAGAAAACTGAAATAAATTCTCAGCAGGTCTGGTAGCATCAATGGCTTGAGAAACAGCTAAGGTTTCAGGTCCATGACCCTTGCCCAGAACTACTCTGACCAAGAGTCACGGACCTAAAAGGTTAACCCTGTTTCTCTCTTCACAAATGCTGCCAGAAGTATTTTTTAAAAGCTTGATCGTTGCTGCAATTAAGGAAACCTGGTAGCCAATTTACACGTAACAAGTTCCCACACAAACAGTAATGAGAATAATCATTTTTTTATAAAAGCAAAATACTATGGATGCTGGAAATCTGAAACAAAAACAGAAAATGCTGGAAAAACTCAACAGGTCTAACAGCATCTGTGGAGAGAAAGACAGAGTTAACGTTTCGACTCCATATGACTCTTCTTCAGAACTAAAGAGAAATAAAAATGTGATGAAATTTAGACTGCTTAAGGGGGGGTGGAGCAGGTGAAGCTGGATAGAAGGCAAACAATAGGTGGAGGCAAAGGAGAGATTGACAAAGATGGCATGAACAAAAGGACAAAGGGGTGTTAATGGTAGTGATACTGGCTAAAGTGGGTGCTGATGGTGGCATTAAGGTAAGAAAGCAGAATTTGATAATAGCAGGACAAGCGGTAAGCTCTCTGGAAAGAACAACATGAGCAAGTGACAGATGGCCTTAATGGAGGTGGTGTGAGGGGAGGGGGCGGTGGTGGATAAAAGATAGAAAATAGGTGGGGATAAAACAATGCATAAAAAAATGAAAAATGAAAAAATAAAAATAAGTGGATAAAAAATAAAGATTGAAAAGTGAAAATGAATATTGAAAAAAGGGATACAAAAGGGGTGAGGATGGAGGAGAGTGTTCATGATCTGAAATTGTTGAACTCAATGTTAAGTCTGGGAGACTGTAAAGTGCCTAATCAGAAGATGAGGTGCTGTTTCTCCAGTTTGCATTGGGCTTCATTGGAACATTGCAGCAGGCCAAGGACGGACATGTGGGCATGAGAGCATGATGGTGTGTTGAAATGGCAAGCGGCAGGAAGGTCTGAGTCATGCTTGCGGACAGACCGAAGGTGTTGCGCAAAGCGGTCACCCAGTTGGCATTTGGTCTCTCCATTGTAGAGGAGATCGCATTTAGAGCAGTGAATGCAGTAGACTAAATTGAAGGAGGTGCAAGTGAAGCGTTGCTTCACCTGAAAGGAGTGTTTGGGCCCTTGGACCGTGGAGAGGGAGATAAAGGGGCAGGGTTGCACACTCGACTCCACCCTCCAACAGCACCGACACACCCTATCTCAAAGCTGTCCTTGTCTCCAGTTTCATTTCATTCTTTGTCTCATCTGAAGCCTTAACAAGAAAGTTTGTCTCTTCCTTTAGAGAAGAACGGAAGCTCCAACAATTCATTGATACCAACGCCCCTCCAGCCATTCCCTTTCTTCTGACCCCATCCCATCTTCTTTGCCGTGTATTCAATATACCCTCTGACCTTCCCCTCTCTGATGCCCAACGCTCAGTACTTAGCAAAGGACTCAGTTTCATACCCTTACGCCCTCACCTCAATGAATTCCGGGCTCAGCATGATGCTGTTCTTCCGCAGCCTTCATCTCCATGCTCACTTCTTTGGGCAGGAGTCCACCCCCGTTCAACGGATCCTTTCTTCTGCCTCCAGTACTCTCCCTTCACCTGTACCCCTCCCTCTGGCCTCTTCCCTGCTCTTGATCTTTTTATTGAGAACTGTTGGTGTGACATTGGCCATCTCAATCTCTCTGCTCTCTCATCCACTCTAACCTGTCTCCTTCTGAACTTGTCGCACTCCGATTCCCTCAGGTCCAACCCTGACTTTGTTATCAACAAGATTGGTGCTGTTGTTGTCTGGCGTACTGACCTCTACCTCGCAAAGGCTGAGTGTCAACTCTCAGTCACTTCCTCCTACCTCCCCCTGGACCCTAACTCCAAAACTGAACATCAAGCCATTGTTTCCAGGACGGTCACTGACTTCATCTCCTCTGGAGATCTTCCCTCCACAGCTTCCAACCTCATAGTCTCTCAACCCCGGACATTCCGCTTCTACCTCCTCCCCAAAATCCATAAACAGGAGTGTCCCAGTAGACCAAGCATGTCAACCTGTTCCTGCCCCATGGAACTCACTTCTTCCTATCTTGAATCCATTCTCTCTCCCCTTGTCCAGTCTCTTCTCACTTACATCCGTGATTCCTCTAATGCCCTACATCATATCAACAATTTCCAGTTCCTTGGCCCTAGCTGCCCCCTCTTTACCATTGACGGCCAATCCCTCTACATCTCCATCCCCCACCAGGATGGACTGAGGCCTCTCTGCTTCTTCCTTGAACAGAGGCCCAAATAATCCCCATCCACCACCACTCTCCTCCATCTGACTGAACTTGTTCTCTCACTGAACAATTTCTCCTTAAACTTGTCTCACTTACTCCAAATAAAAGGTATGGCTATGGGTACTTGCATGGGCCCCAGTTATGTCTGTGTCTTTATGGGGTATGTGGAACATTCCTTGTTCCAGTCCTACTCAGGCCCCCTCCTACAACTCTTTCTCTGGTACATTGATGACTGTTTCGGTGCCGCTTCATGCTCTCATCTGGAGCTGGAAATTTTTTTTTTTATCAATTTTACTTCCAATTTTCACCCCTCTATCACCTTCACATGGTCCATCTCTGACACTTCTCTTCCCTTCCTTGACCTCTCTGTCTCTTTCTGGTGATAGACAGTCCACCAATATTCATGACAAGCCCACCAACTCCCACAGCTACATTGGCTACAGCTCCTTACACCCTGCTTCCTCCAAGGACTCCATCCCATTCTGTCAGTTCCTTCCCCTCCGTTGCATCTGTTCTGATGATGCCATTTCCCAAAATAGCGCTTCTGACATCATCCTTCTTCCTTAATCGAGGTTTCCCACCCACGGTAATTGACAGGTCCCAAACCGTGTCCGACCCATCTCCCGTGCCTCTGCCCTCACGCCCTCCTCTCCCTTCCAGAACCAAGATAGTGTCCCCCTTGCCCTCACTTTTCACCCCACCAGCCTCTGCATTAACAGGATCATCCTCCGCCATTTCCGCCAACTCCAGCATGATGCCACCACCAAATACATCTTCCCTTCACCACCTCCCCTCCACCCCCAGCCCCACCCACCCCCCCACCGTCCTTAGGGACCATTCCCTCCAGGACACCCTGGTTCACTACTCCATCATCCCCAACACCTCATCCTCCTCCCACGGAACCTTCCCATGCAATCGCAGAAGGTGCAATGCCTGCCCCTTTACCTCCTCCTGCTCACCATCCAAGGGCCCAAACATTCCTTTCAGGTGAAGCAGCACTTTACTTGCACCTTCTTCAATTTGGTCTTCTGCATTCACTGCTCCCAATGTGGTCTCCTCTACATTCGAGAGACCAAACGCAGACTGGGTGACTGCTTTGCGAAACACCTTTGGTCTGCCCTTGGCCTGCTGCAATGTTCCAGTGAAGCCCAACGCAAACTGAAGGAACAGCACCTCATCTTCCGATTAGGCACTTTATAGCCTTCCTGACTTAACGCTGAGTTCAACAACTTCAGACCATGAACTCTCTCCTCCATCCTCTCCCCTTTTTTCAATATTCATTTTAATTTTTAAATTTTTATCCACATTTTTATTTATTTTCATTTTTATTCATTGTTTTATCCCAACCTTTTATCCTAATTTTCTATCTTTATTCCACCACCGTCTTCTCACCCCACCCCCACTAGGGCCTTCTGTCACTTTCCAGAGTGCTTACCTTTGTCCTATTATTGCTTTATCACCTTAATGCCACCATCAGTACCCACTTTAGCCAGTACCACTGCCTTTAACACTCCTTTGTCCTTTTGTTCATGACATCTTTGTCAATCTCTCCTTTGCCTCCACCTATCGCTGGCCTTCTCTCCGGCTTCACCTGCTCCACCCCCTTTAACAGTATAAATTTCATCACATTTTTAATATTTTTAAGTGTGTTGGTTGAGGGATGAATATTGGCCGAGACATAGAATGAAGGAGCAGAGGAGGGAGGCGGGAAAAGGGCTTTCTCCATCCTTCTTGAAAGAAAATAGCTGCGTGAAATCTTCTCATTTTGTCAGTTTAACGTCTCACCTGACGGCTCCACTTGCTCTCCATGGTCCCACCCCGGTCTGGAAGGTTCGTCATAGCCTGTCCGCGGCGCTAATTGGCAAATGACGGTTCGGCCGCACTCGGCCATTTCTGGAGACCGAGGTGGGGAGGCACTCGGTGATTTCCGGAGACCGCGGGGGGAGGCACTCGGTGATTTCCGGAGACCGAGGGGGAGGCACTCGGTGATTTCCGGAGACCGAGGGGGAGGCACTCGGTGATTTCCGGAGACCGAGGGGGAGGCACTCGGCCATTTCCGTAGCCGGGGGAGGTGGGGGAAGGGAAGGAAAGCAAACGACACGCGGCGCCATTTTGTGTGTTCACTGTCGGCGGCAGTTGCTTCCTAAACCTCTGGTAATCCGGCAATGGACGGGTAAGTACCGTTAAACATCAGAGAAAAAAATGCATGAAAAAATTCCCGCATAGCTGCGGGACGTTGATTAGATATAGTTAATCTGCTACTCAGGGTCAGGGCGATTCGTATGGGCCCTCTCAATTCCGGGCGAGCACGATGTTTTATATCGATATAAATGTGTGTGTGTCGCGGCGTCTCGTGTGAGTTGGACTGGCGGGAATTGAAGGCGGACCTCCGTGTTTATAGCCTCCTGGGCCGGAAAAGGCTTATTCCCCCCCCCCGCCTCAGTCTCTGCTGGCTTTGGATTGGGGGGGTGGGGGGTTGAGAGAAGCAAAGAAATAAGCCCGAAAAGAAGTCAAGTGGTGGCCGCTCGGCTGTGACCATCCAGCGCATTGTTCGTTCGGCCGGGCAGGGCCGAGCTCCCTAGACCACCTCCGCCACCCCGGCTACCGACTCAATCGAAGGCCAGACATTGGAGATAAACCCCTTTGTAACTGGCGATGGTTTTCCTCCCTCCCCTGTGTTCAATAAATAAATTAGCTTTAATCAATTACAACGTATCATGCCCTTCTTCGGATGAGCTGGCCTTTTCCTTCCCTTCCCACCCCACACCACCCCCTTTTAATTTATTTCATCAATGCCGAACCCAGGCCATCGGATAAAGAGTTAATAAATATGGGGGATGGGGAGGTGATATTGAGAGGGCGCCAGGCATATGGAGACGGGTCTTTCAGCAATGGCAGAGAGCCAGATTGTGCAGTCAGCAATTCTGCTTTAGAAAAGCCACAATAAACAATAAAAAAAACTTTATAGCCCGATACTTCATGCAGCACCGTTTTGTATTAACTAAGTAGGAACTGGGGATGTTGGCCTTCAGTTGAACGAGTCACACCGTGTGGGACGAAATTCTGACAATAACGTTTTTTTTTCTTGCTCTTGTAGCATTCTTACTGATGTTACAGTTGGCATAAAGGTAGGTGTCAAAATATTTGTTCATATATTTATAATTTTTCTATTTGTATGCCAGACGTGTATCTGCAAGGGAACCAAAATAAAGGAAAAATTAAAGCGAACCTGCGAATTGAGAGCCCTTTGGTTCCGTATACGCCATTATGCAAATACTATTGTCCATTAAACCAGCTCACTGTTTAAAAGCAAAGAACTGCGGAAGCTGGAAATCCAAAACAAAAATACCTGGAAAAACTCAGCAGGTCTGGCAGCATCGGTGGAGAAGAGATAAAAACAAAAAAACTGCGGATGAGCTGGAGAAGAGCACAGTTTTAGTTCTGTTGAAGGGTCATGAGGACTTGAAACGTCAACTGTGCTCTTCTCCCGCTCACTGATTATTGGCCAGTGGTAAAGGAACCTCATTTGACAGTTCGTAAGATCCGAGGGAATTTTGGGTCTGTTGAAACTGTGAAGACTGTGTTATTTGCATTAGAATGTCATCAGTGATTAGGGTACAATTCTCCTGCTAAAACTAATTTTAATGTGCTGCTGGATGAGAGGAGCCAGAGTTTGCGACTCCAGCTGAGAGAATACCAATGTTGAATTTGTTTGGTGATTCAGCTGAATTTGGTATCTGCTATTACATGATGTCTAAGTTTGACATATCCAACTTGGTACCTTAGTGATCTTATTCCAGTTCCAGCACATATTCTGGTTCTAATGGTTCACAAAATTTAAGCACCACATTTGATCCATTATACTTCAGAGATATCCCACTCACTTTCTGTTCTTTTTTTCTCCTGAGCTCGCATTCTTTCCCTTCAAGCATTTATTCGGTTCTCTGAATATTACTATTCAATCTGATTTCATCACCCTTTTAGCCAATGGATTCTGGATCACAACAACACGATCTTTTTTTTAAAAGTTTCCTCATGTTGGTTCTGATTATCTTGCCATCTTGAATCTGTGTCCTCTGCTTACTGACCCTTCTGCCACTGGAGCATTTCTCCTTATTCGATCAAAACGATTTATAATTTTGAACACAACCTTTCCTACTCTAAAACAAAAACAGAATTACCTGGAAAAACTCAGCAGGTCTGGCAGCATCGGCGGAGAAGAAAAGAGTTGACGTTTCGAGTCCTCATGACCCTTCAACAGAACTAGGTGAATCCCAGGGAGGGTTGAAATATAAGCTGGTTTGGGCGAGGGGCCGGGGGGGGGGGGTGGTTGTAGGCAAAAGCAGTGATAGAAGCAGATCATCAAAAGATGTCACAGACGGCAGAACAAAAGAACACATAGGTGTCAAAATTGGTGATAGTATCTAAACGAATGTGCTAATTAAGAATAGATGGTAGGGCACTCAAGGTATAGCTCTAGTGGGGGTGGGGGGAGCATAAAAGATTTAAAAATATTTAAAAATAATGGAAATAGGAGGGAAAAAGAAAAATCTATATAATTTATTGGAAAAAAAACAAGGGGGAAGAAACAGAAGGGGGGTGGAAGGGGGAAGAAACAGAAGGGGGGTGGGGATGGAGGAGGGAGGTCAAGACCTAAAGTTGTTGAATTCAATATTCAGTCCGGAAGGCTGTAAAGTGCCTAGTCGGAAGATGAGGTGGTGTTCCTCCAGTTTGCGTTGGGCTTCACTGGAACAATGCAGCAAGCCAAGGACAGACATGTGGGCAAGAGAGCAAGATGGAGTGTTGAAATGGCAAGCGACAGGGAGGTTTGGGTCATTCTTGCGGACAGACCGCAGGTGTTCTGCAAAGCGATCGCCCAGTTTGCGTTTGGTCTCTCCAATGTAGAGGAGACCGCAATGGGAGCAACGAATGCAGTAGACTAAATTGGAGGAAATGCAACTGAAATGTTGCTTCACTTGAAAGGAGTATTTGGGCCCTTGGACGGTGAGGAGAGAGGAAGTGAAGGGGCAGGTGTTACATCTTTTGCGTGGGCATGGGGTGGTGCCATAGGTGGGGGTTGGGGAGTAGGGGGTGTTGGAGGAGTGGACCAGGGTGTCCCAGAGGGAACGGTCCCTACGGAATGCCGACAGTGGGGGTGAAGGTAAGATGTGTTTGGTGGTGGCATCATGCTGGAGTTGGCGGAAATGGAGGATGATCCTTTGAATGCGGAGGCTGGTGGGGTGATAAGTGAGGACAAGGGGGACCCTATCATGTTTCTGGGAGGGAGGAGAAGGCGTGAGGGCGGATGCGTGGAAGATGGGCTGGACATGGTTGAGGGCCCTGTCAATGACCGTGGGTGGAAAACCTCGGTTAAGGAAGAAGGAGGACATGTCAGAGGAACTGTTTGAAGGTAGCATCATCGGAACAGATTTCCTACTCTACACTAGTCAGGCCTCATCTGGAGTTCTGGACGCCATACTTGAGGAAGGATGTGAAAGCATTGGAGAAGTACAGAGATTCACAAGAATGATTCCCATGATGAAGAATTGTAGCTATGAGGATAGACTGGAGAGGTTGGGGCTGTCTTTCTTGGAGAAAAGGCTGAGAGGAGATTTGATGGTGGTATTCAAGATCCTGAGGGTTATGGACAGGGTAAATAGTGAGAAACTTCCCATGAAGAGAACTTAAAGAACTAGAGGGCACAGATTGAAAATAATTGACAAATGTAGTAAATGTGACGAGGAAAAATCTTTTCACCCAAAGGGTGTTTGGAGTCTGGAACAAACTTCTTGAAAGAGTGGTGGAGGCAGGTTAGAAAGGGAATTGGATTTCTACCTGAAAAGAGAGAATGTACAAGGTTACGGGGATAAGGCAGGGGAGTAGGACTAGGTGGAATGCTGTTTCAGAGATCCGGTGCAGACTCAATGGGCCGAATGGCCTCCTGCATTGTAAAGATACTGTGATACTCTCAGGAGAACAACCCCAGCTTCTCCAGTCTCTCTACATAGCTGAAGTCCCTTACCTGTTCTAGGAAATAGCCTCTGTGCCCTCCAAGACCTTGACATCCTTCCTCAGTGTGATGCCCATAATTGGACACAATAGTACAATTGAGTCCTAACCACTATTTTAACATAACTTACCTGTCTTTGTGCTCAGCTCCTCCATTAATAAAGCCAAGGGTCCCAAATGATTTTCTTCTGAAGTTGCCCTGCCATCTTAAAGAATTTACAAACATCCCGAGGTCTCTCTGTTCTTGCATGCATCATAAAATTATCAATTTTATTCAGGTTATTAAATTCAAGCTAGCCTGAACAGTTTTTCTGAATAAAGTGTAGTAAGTAAACATTGTTGCAAAATCAAGGTTTTGTCTTTCTAATACTGTTGACCGGTTCATGTGAAGTCAATGCTATATTAAAACGTAGTACTTCTGCATTGTGCTCCATTCTTTTTCTCAATAAGTTGCAAATGTTATTTCTTTGAGATATATTGAGGACCAAAGAATAACTTGCCATGGACTGATGCAAAAACAGTGGAAGGTTATAGATCACTCATTATGTATAGGGCCAAAATCACATCTGGATGATGTGGAGAACTGTGATTCACCACACTGTTATTTTCTGTAATATATTCAATAACTTAAAATAATTGGTGTAGGGATATATTGCTAGAAATGGGAATAATCTGGGTTTATCATACGGGCTAATGTGCAAAATGATGCAGTTTAAAATTACAGGACATCTTGCCATTTATGTGTTTACCTGAATCTTTTGCATAATGCAGGAAATAAACTGCTGTGTATTTTTGTTTAATGATTTGTGTTAATTTTTATTGTACAATTGTTCATATGACCACCTTCAAAGCCAGGAAGTACAGGAGCAGGCTTGTGCGGAGCATAAAAAAGACACCTGCATAGGCTTTTTGGGCTGAATGACCTCTGTTTCCATGCTGTAAACACTATGTAAAGTAACATGAAAATGACAATATTTATGAAATTTTAAATTATTCTCAGCTTTCATTTGCAGCGAAGTCTTCAAGCTCTCATTGAAAGTTGGAATTCCAGGAAAGTAATTCATGTCTGATGTTGTACCCTATTTATCTCATTCCATTACTCCATATCAAGGTGTTTTGGAGGTTCGAGGCCAATTACTATCTTGCAAAACACACTTGCATAAACCACCTGTTTATGTGCAGTCTCTAGAACTGGCAACTACCTCATTTGTCACACAGTGCTGCTGCTGTAGTCATAATTGCAGGTGACAGCATGCACTACGAAATGTTCCATAATGATTGTCTCTTCCCTACTTGATAATTTTATAGAACTGGAACAACAAGCCTAGATTCAAAAGGGACTACAGTTGAATAATGCTAGTTTGCACACATCAGTCGTCTGAACAGATAGCTTTGGAAAGATTTGTTTTTGTTTGTTTCTGCCTGTTCCTTCTCATTAGCGAAAATAGGAGAAAAGTATTTTTGGCAGTTATTAAACTGACTAGTGGACCATTCTCAACCTAGAAGAAGCAGTCCCAAAATTGTGGATAACTTTTGTGATTCAGCAAACAGATGAATTTAACATCAGTAATTAACATGTTATCTTATTTATTTGACTGACAAATCGTCACTCTTATTTTGCACTGTTTTTGAGAATTTTGGTGTCTATATTCAGTACATACCTAAAACATGACTATTCCCTATTCCTTTATATCAGCACGAGAAAATTAAATTCTGGTATAGATTATATTTTTCAGAATGTATAGCATAAACCTCATTTTGTCTCAGCTATAGTACTCTTGCCTTTTACTCAAATGGTCAGGCTTCACTATCACCACTGAGTGTTGCATGCAATCTAGCCTATTATGCTGGTGCAATACTGATGGAATGCTGCAGTGTTGGAGGTGCCTTCTTTTAGATGAGATGTTATGCAATGTCCCACCTGTCTCCTCAATTGGATGCAGAAGATCCTATGGCTCTTCATGGATGACAAAGGGAGCCCTTCCAGTATCCTGGCTAACATATTTATCTCTGCACTTTGTACAAATTGGCTATGGCATTTTACTACAGTACAAGAGCAATTATACTTCAGAAGTACTTTGGCTGTGAAATTTTTTGTCATGAAAGGCATCATATAAATGCAAGTTTTTTTTCCCCTAAATGGGATCAATTATCTTCATGGAGTCTGCATTAAATCAAACACCAGTTTTAGTTGGAATTTGCTGTTCACTGCACTTCTTTCCTTATTTGTGTTTCGTAATCTAATACTGAGAATTCTCCAAACAATTGATGCTGTTATTTTGTTCTGGTTGTTGAGTTATATAAGTTTTAAATTGGTGTCAAACCAGTATTTTCCAGGGATTTTTAAAAATACAGCAGTTGGGAATTTTGACATAAAATCCTCTCCATTTGGATAGCTATATGTGATTTTTAAAATGCCTAATCTTGCTTAATTGTATTGACGTTCTCATAAATCGACTCTTTGATTAAGCTGTTGACTGGTCCGGTTCATGTGTTCCTATGTATAAACTTGATTTCCTATTTCTGTTTGGATTGATTAGAAACAACAGTCATTCTTGTGTGTTTGGGTTGTAATCAATTCCCTCACTATAGAATACTTATTTTTTGGTAGAGCTATTTTTCAGATTCTCTGGTCTCATGCACCATTATGAATAGTATCTAAATTGTTGGTCACCGTTCCTGTGAGGCAATTAAATTGCAGAAGCATTACAACTGCATTTAATTTTACAACTGTGACCTGATCAATTTTTCATTGCTTTATAAACTTAAAATGATATTAAGGTCATTATGGCGTTGCAACGCCTAAAAGATTTTAAAGCAGACAATTTTGTTGATCGAGATGTAGGATTGTGCTTACCTGTGAAATGAAGAGATATTACAAAATAACCTGGTGTGTTTAATAGTGTCAGTAATCAGGATCATTGAAACAGTTATATTTGAATTTACTATTATTTCATCAAATCTTTGGAATAATTAAAAGAACTGGTGTGATCTGATAGAAAAACATAAAGGAGCACTCCTATGGCTTATTGTTTAAATATATTGTTTTTATATGATTTTGAGCTTAAGCTAAAAGGACTCTATTTGTTCCCTGAACTTTGGTGTGATATTCAGGTGCTTCTGTTGACTTGTTGCCCTTAGACTAATGACAGGAAACTCTGCCAGAATTCCTGCCTGATCCAGATCAATGTCCAGTGTGTCTGCTGGCAAGTCTACATACAAGCCCTTTGGATGAAAGGAATGGCTCAGCTTCAATGCTTCCTGTGACCAAATAGCAATAAACCTAACTCTAACCTTGCTGTTGTACCCTTAAGCAAGATAATGTAGGGCTGCCGGTGCACAAAGAAACCACAAGAGTAGAGGAGAAAATTGGTTTAAAATAAAGATATTTGAGGAAAGTAAGCAGAAATTGTGGTATCACAAAGACACAATGCTGCTTTCATATTTTATTAAATCAGCGAAGTAATAGAGATATTGAATGCCTGAGGCCTATAGTCTAACCCTAATGATTACAGAAGTCACTGTTTAAAATCAAACCAAAAGATGAAGACATTGACGCAGACTTAAAGCCTAAGTTTGTAGAAATGATTTAGCATTTAAAAGTAAAGCAATGCACCAATTTTTATTGTAGCCTTAAGCTTTGCTAGTACTATTAAATTAAGTGAGAATTTTGTAACAACTTCAAACACTAGAAAATTGCCAGAATGGGAAATGATCAACCTAAAAAGTAAGAGTAAGATAAAACAATATCTGCTCTTAATTTCTGTTCATGACAAAGCTTTTAGAAATTGATTAATTTTTGATACTGCAATGTTAATACTACAGTGACACAATTTAGCCAGTACGAATCAAATTATTTAGCATGTATTTCAGCATTGTTTTCCTAGTGAAGTTTTACTGCACTGCATTTTGATGCTTGGTTTTTTTTTTCTCTCACATCTCCAGCTTTGGTTTTCATGCTTGTGAATAGATGAATGGGAAAAAAGATAATTTTAGAAGTTGCATCTTTGATTTGCAGGCCACAGAAGTTAGAAGATTACTTAAGCTATATTGAAATAGCTTCACTAGTTCAACATTTAATGAAATTCCCAATTGAAGATTTACTTTGCTGCTTTTCCCTCTACTTTTTCCTTTCTATTTATATGGTGGGCAAAGGGAATACATGTAGTAGAGGACTGAAATTATAAGTGAATACAAATAGTGTGGAGGCAATAAGTATTTAAAGCTACACAACTGCATTATTGTTTCAGGTGAAAGCTTAAGATGCCGACTTCTTCAAGGGAGTAATATTCACCATGACATCTGTTTGAAGTTGATGCATTTTTAATTGCTTTGTTCATTTTAGACGCTTTCTTCTAGATACTTGTAATATGCACTGTCACCCAAAGCAGTTGATAGGCTCTTTGATTGGATGCACAAGTAAGAAAGGCTGATTTGCCTAATTTTTTTCTTTTCTGCCAAGTTTAGATTAGAATGTCATTCTTTCAGTGTAGTGACTAGCTGTTTATCTATAATCACTTTCAAATGATGATTTCCTGTTTCCTGGCAATTGCAAAGCCAGAACTGAAGACTTGGCTGATGCTTAACTGGTAAGGTCTGTTTTATAATGATTAGCCTGCACTTTAAAAGCTATATCTCCCTCATAATTTTATTTCAGGATTAAATGAGAAGAAACACATTTTAATGTTTTTCAATACAGGATTTTCAGATAGGCTTTTACTACTGAAATGTTTCCATTGAATTTCTGGTAAATAGTCTAAGTTGTGCTTATAGTTCAGTTTACAATTCCTGTTTGGATTTTACTTATGCATCACACATCAAATTAGTATGTTTCTAAAGCATTTGCCAACATTTCCATTAGATTTTGGTTGCCATATTTTTATTATTTTCAAAAAATAATTAGCTCAAAGTAATACAACTTTTTCTTAACCCTCTTCCTGGCTCAATCTACATGTGCTTATTTAAATTCAAATTTTGCAGTATTGTCTTTTTTTTGATTTGGCTTGTTGATGGGCCTATGTACCAAAGATTTGTATGCCAACCTAATGGTAATTTTTAAAAATACGGCTCTGGTTTTCCTATTTGCATACTTTGAATTGAAACCCACTTAGTATTTTGCCTATCAACAAGTTCTTTATAGTGATCTTATATTTGCTAAAGTATCTGTAAAGCAATACCTGTAATTATTTAAAAGTTGAGTAACCTTTTTAAATGCATTTTATTAATTCAGTTTTAACCCTTAACACCAAACTGCATGAGACAGCATTTTCAAAGGTGTTTTGACAAAATTTAGTCCGTTCTTGGTGGTATTACTAGAGAGGTCAAGCGTAACGTAAACCAAGTCCCAGCCATTGTGGGGGAGGGGCTGTCATGGATACATGCAAAATCTGTTCTGATTGTATGGCAAGATTTAACAGAAATAGTTAGCTGAGGTTAAAGAATATCCACCCAGTGCATATTCATGTCTTTCATTTTAAAACTTGAGGTTATGCTAGAACTTTGTTTTATTATGGCTCCTTGTTATTTTCAGAGCATTTATTTTCCCATCTCAGATTATTGGTTGAATATACATTTGGGCGGGCAAAAGTTATGAAAAAGAGAGCAGATGTGAAATCTGAACTATTTGCACTCTATGGAAACATTTCAAATATAGATTTTCAAATAAGTGACGCATATTATTCTCTTGTTCACAAAGAGATATCTGTGCTCCTCTAATTTTGGCCTCTTGTGCATTCCCAGTTTTAATTGCTCCATTAATGTTGGCCCTGCCTTCAGTTGCCTAGGCCCCAACCTCTGGAATTCCCTCCCAACATCACTCTGCTTTTGTACCTTGCTATCCTCTTTTAAGACACTTAAAACCCTCTCTTTGACCAAGCTTTTGGTGATCTGATCTTGTATCTCCTTATGTGGCTCAGTGTCATACTTTGTTTTAATGCGCCTGTGAAGCAACTTGGGACATTTGATTGTTATGTAAATAAATTGTTACAATCTGTTATTTTGAGTCCAGAGTAATTTTTGTACATAGAAGGATGTTATCCAAAATTAGGCTAACCGAAAACTAGACATTTTTGAGATTTAGTTAAATCAGTGATGACACAGCAGGCAGTGCACACATTCTGAGGCAGACATCTGCATCAAAAAAAGTACCCAGGGCCTGTGCCTCAAACAGACATTAGTGTTTTTGCATGTACCAGTAAGAAGCCTAATGCCTATTTTATGTTCTGCCCTCCCTTTATGCAATTGGTTCGCCCTGAATGCAGCCACCAAGGATGGCGCAGCTTAAGCAACAGTCTTTAAAGAGACCACTGCCAGTCTCTACCAGGAAAGGTAGAAAAAATACAAAGCCAGGAGGTGAAAGAGTGCATTAAAAACCTTTGGTCACTGCTTGCCCTATTTGCGATCATTACCTTCTCCTTCCTGGTCACTGATCCCTATTTCCTTGCCACCCTGTCTTCCAACACATACTCAAGACTCTCAGTGGTTTGAGCTGCTTGGGGATACCCAACGGGCATGTGAAGCTTGTGAATTTGGTGGTCTGATGATATATCCAATGTCCAAAATCCAGGAAAACCTGAAACCCGGCATGGCTTCGATCCCAAGGATGCCGGATTTTGAGCATCAGACCTGAATTAACGTCATAGGTATGCATGTCCTGTCAATTGGATTTGTGTCCTAACCCAATTATTTCACTCCCCTGTGCATCCCTACTTTATCTGTTGACAGCATTTGGTTTTGATTCTCATCACAAGAAATGGATTGGTGTCTATAAATTTTACGGTTTTTCTTGAGCCTAGTTTGTGCTTGAGGTGCCTACTTTTGTTTCACAACTGATAATTATGTAGCTTATACCTCATGTTATATTCGTGCAGCAGATGAATTGTATGTAGGAAAATGGAAGTCTGTTCCGATTTATGTGGCTTAGAAGTTTTTGGGGGCTAGTACTTTTGAGCAAAATGTTTTTGTTGATTTGCTGATCTAGTTGGGGAAAAGGAAGTAAATATCATAGCTTTTTGAAGTGTTAAGTATATTGCATTGACAAAATGTCTTTATTCTGTATACTATTTTTAAGCACACAAAGCTTATTATCAGTATTCCCATTAATTCACATTCCTCTCGATGCTAATGAGTTTGTGGTCTTCTGTATTGGAATTTGTCCTCCAATGAGGCAAAAGTGTTAAGAATGATACCTTGCAAAACTGCAGGCCCACAAAATCTGACTATAAGTAACCAGCAAATAAGAAAACTAACTAACTGAATTACTGTAGCATTAAGGCTTGAATTGCCATGGATTGTGGGTCATTGACTGCTTAGAGAATTTTATTTTACATCTTTTCAACTTATGCACTGAAGCACAAGGCATCGCAGAAGTACTTGAATAATAGTTGTGGCTTTATTGTAATAAGCTAAGCTAGAAAATTAACACTGTTGAAGACACATGGTAACCTAATAAGTGTAACCAGTTGGGTTTGTATCTCAGAAATATTACCACTGGGTAAACTTGTTTGCAGGACCCCTAAGAATTAAAGTGACCAACATTTTATTTTAGATATTCATACTATGCAATGCCAATATGGTGAGAAATTGATTTTTCTTAACAGGAAAAAATGCATTTTTTATGTCATTAGTGACAATACTTAGCAATTTTGGGTAGAGGACTCTAGGCTCCTTCAAATAAGACTTGGAAACCGGTTAAAGTAAAAATTGGTTGTATCATAGCTCTTGGTTGTAGAGTTTAAAGAATTGGTGCTGTTAAATTCATTTTATCATTGATTTTTGTTTTGTCTCTGGTTTGTGTCTGGCTATATTGGTTGCCCCACAGATTTCACATTCCTATAGGTGTGTGTTGACTTTTTACTTGATTTTGCTTGACCATAATATGAAGAAGCATTTTAATTACATTGGTTTCCAGGAGCCATTTTGAAAAATTAGTGCATGAAAGTGGTGTTCTGAATAGCTGTAATGAAATTATGGATTTTTTATTTTTTGCAGCGGGGATCTGACGAACTTTCTGGAACCATTCTCAGCAGCTCAAACTCTACCATGAGCAGTGTGGTTGTTACTGGTAGGTTGCCTAGTCCACTATTTAGAACTGTAATTCTTTATTGTGACTTTTGTATTAAAAGATAAGCATTATATTAAGTACACACTGTTGAATGATGGTCTGGTGCTTCCCTACAGGTTTGGATGGTAGTGCACAGGTGATGTATTTTCACTACTTTCTAGTTTTCACTGATAATCGAGAATGACAATTGCTTAAATAGTCTTTTTTTGGTTAGTGCACTGCCAGCACAGTTAATGAATGAGATTAAGGAGTAAAATTGCAGAATTCGCCCTCTAGGATAAATCCAGAAACCCTGTTTCATAATTGAAGGCGTAGTGATATATGATTTTTTTCCCCCTAATGCATTGTCTATGCCATTTTGAAATGGAACATTTCCTGAATTTTCTCCCTGGATTTTCAAGCCTGGCCAATTGCAGAGTTGATGATTGGCCATCTTGCATTTAAGTGAGCCTTTTAAAGGTGTGTAAATTAGACAAGAATTACCCTCCTTTTGACTTTGGTTCTCTATACAAGTGCAACTGAGATTGGGAGCACTGGGTATAGGGAAATTAAATCTGTGTTCTCTGCTGCTGCCATCACACAGATCTTCAAATCAGATATCCAGTGGCATTGGGAGAGCTTCTGAAATACCCATTGCAGTAAGCCTTCAGCACAGTCAAAAGAGGTCACTTATTTGACTTTGTAAAAAGAATTGTCAAGATAAACTAGAACAAAAACAGAATTACCTGGAAAAACTCAGCAGGTCTGGCAGCATCGGCGGAGAAGAAAAGAGTTGACGTTTCGAGTCCTCATGACCCTTCGACAGAACTCCTCGTTAGATAAACTAGTTGTTTGTTGAGTTCACATACAAGAGCCAAATAAACATAATTATTGAAAATGGCTGTTCCTTAAATGTCCTTCATATTGAATACTGCTATTCAGTTGCAACCTGTTCAGTCTTAACAATCAATGTTGAAAAAGACTGCTTTGAATTATTTAGCTGCAGAAACTAGTTTGAATTTGGGATCAAACCACTGTAGCAGTTTTTCAACTCTCCACTTTATGGTCATAAACATGAAATCTTGAGATAATTCAACAGTTTATTTATGGAAGTCTATAATATGGCAGCATTGTGCATAGAGATCAGTAAGTTAGTAGTTTGGTGTACAGTTGAAAGGGAAAAGAGTAAACAGCAACTAAGGATATTTTGTACTGAGGGTTATTCCAGATTTCTTAGAGTGCTGGTTTCTGGTTTGTTGAAGTCAGTACCAGAGATGATCACCTCAGGTGGTCAGGGTGGCTATTAATAAATGTTCTTCCTATTGGTTGAAATAATATTTGTCATTCATAATTTCTAAACTAGCTGAGCCAGTTGTTGCCCTGTGGAGGCCTCCCCCAATCTCTCCTGATGATCAAGCAACCTCTGAATCTTGCATATGAAGATGCCCCTTGTGTAATAAGTGATCACCTGTAAAGGGCATAGATACATGACGGATGACCAAATGGATTGCATGATGTTGAATTGAAGGCAGTAGTGCAGGCATTCTTTGCTACG